>NW_023614769.1:0-80001 GCF_013339695.2 Rhipicephalus sanguineus
ATTCTATCGCTCAGCAGGGGCTCTATAACATTACAGCAATCTTTCATGATTTTATTATTTTATTTGTCCTGCCTGGCCTGAAATTTAAGTAATCCACGACGCAAATATGGGCGCGAACGAGTAAACGTTTTATAGCCCGATCAAGCGCTCTCCTTTTTCAGGAAATTCAGTTTCTTTGAAAACGAATAGCATCGCCACTGCTCCATATTCAAGCTGCTGTGAGTTGATGAGTGTGCACAAGTGTCCAGTATTTCAGTTGTGTCTAGCCAGGACACCTAAAATAGATTCCCACTTTAGTCTCCAATTAGCCTGCTTTTCTTGTCTTATCATACGGTAGCCTGCAGCAATCGTGGCGGCTTGTAACAAGGCAGTGGACTCGAGCACATTGAGAAGCCCAGCTTTCAAGTTTGCCCGGTTACTTGATCTACCTCACCAGGGACATGATCAGCGTCCACGGTTTTCTGGACTAAGAAGGCTGCCTACCTGCAAAGGATTGTGTCTATTCCTAATAATGTTTATTTCTCTCTCTACCCCTTTGCCAGCAACGATGAGTTCACAGAGAGTTGTAGACGCGCAAAAACAGCTCAACATCGTTATACTACAACTGAAAGTATGTATTATACTCATATGAATCTATCTCGCCCGCTCCTATAAGCAGCCGCTGCCTATGTGATTGGCGGGCAGCCTTCTTAAATTACGTTCAGAAAGAGACACTGGGCTATTCCAAAAAAAAAAAAAAGAGTTATTGTTCAGCACAGTAATGTGCTGCTTACTGTGCACACTTGATTTTAACACCGCGAGTTTTCGCAGATTTGTGACGTCGCATAACAATTGGAGGCGATTTTATGGCACATTGAAAATCTTTGACGAATAGCGAAGAACCAGTGCAAGCAATACGGCGTATTGAAAACAGTTCATTATTATTATTTTTCGCGCAGTCATGCGTACGTGCTAATTACGCGGTGGATCACTTACGCGTCATTTGTTGCGTCGTTTTACGAGCAGGTGCTGTGAGCACGACCCAGAAAATTTCGACCAATCATTAACAGCTAACGACCTATACGGAAGGAAACAATGCGGGGTAGTTTAACGTTATAATCGCCCACATTTCTTCAAGGAAAATTTGAGCTTACACAGTTTACGTAAGGTTATTTATTTGGAGGAACCGGAGGGGTGGAGTAAAGGGCCACTTCACCGCTTTTCCGTCCACCCCCCACCCCAAGCTGGAAAAAGTAGGAGGGCTAGGAACGACACCTAGTATATAAATTCGTAGACATTTATAATACTATACCTATACACAACTAGCTCAGCGTGGTTTGCTTAAGTATTAATCGACTGAACTTGGTCTTCTTAAGGAAGACTTTATATTAGAAGGTTCTCACAGTAAAGGAATTGACAATCTCTAAGCTTGAAGACTTCTGCGAAGTACCTTGCTTTGTCAGCCACATATTTTGTTTAATAAGTGAGAATTTAAGGTACTGGAGTCATAGCAGGTTCTTCATATTCATCGTATCTACAACGCCAAACTAAGACTGGGAAGTTTGCTGATGGAATGCTCAGATGATCAGGTTAAATATTGATGTACTTTTTACACTTCACGGTAATATTTCCAAAATGTTATTAAACACTGCTGTGTTGTCTGCACTATCTGTTTGTGCAGATTCTTCCTCGATTTAAAACAGTTTTGAAAAGCAAGTAATCTGACACACACACACACACACACACACACACACACACACACACACACACGCGCGCGCGCACACGCACACGCGCACGCGCACGCACGCGCACACACACACACACACACACACACACGCGCGCGCACACGCACACGCGCACGCGCACGCACGCGCACACACACACACACACACACACACACACACACACGAACAAACACACACACACACGCACACGCACACACATACACACACACACACACACACACACACACACTATTTAAAGGAGTAGTTCAGGCTCGTGGCCCGCAAGGAAGTCAACAGCGCTTCCGTAGCGCATTGCGCATAGGTGCTGCTTTGTCATGGTCCCAGAATATGTCTCAGTTCTAAGCACGAGTACCGTTGAAGGTGCAAGGCCGCCTTCAGAGATCGTCTCTCTGATGAGTATTGCCTGCATTCACACAGAACATGTTTCGGGTCTTCTATTACGTTACATTGAACGCGGAATGATGAGTCCGACAGCTTCATTTTGCTCCCGAAGTAATTAGTGTAGGTGGCATTTAATCTGATGCGGTGCAAGCATGCTTACTCTTGTCTGTTAAGGTCTCGCGGCATATCGAAGTCACACGATGGATCACTTTTGCGATGAGGCCCATACTGGTGACTAGCATTTGTCCAGAGGGATCGTTGGAAGTGCCAACGCTGCCGTGTCTTTTCTCGAGAAAGGTATCTCGACCATTTCTCTCGAGGCATCATGCCCAGCTTTGGCAGCGTCATCAGCCTGGACATTGCCTTGTATTCCGCAATGGGCAGGTATGCACCGTTGAACGATGCGGTGATTCTGTTCGCAGGCTTTGTTACATAGGGGTCTGATATCCAATACGAGCTGTTCCTGCGTGCGTGGGGACTCCAGAGTCTGCAACGCCTCTCTTGAGTTGGTGAAGCTGACGCAAGACTCAGCTGTCTGGTCTACGATGTAACTAAAAAGAGGCAGTACAGTTCAGCGGCTACAGATGAAGTACGGTGGCTGAGTGTGGCAGCAATGTTCACAATGGCAGACGGAATCCAGACACCAATGGCAGAGGATGTAGGCGTAATAGAGCCGTCAGAGTAAAAATGCCTATAAGCCTTGTAACTGTTTTCCACGTGCTGTAGAGTAAAATATGTTAGTGCTGGTCCGGGTGTACGTCTCTTGTTCTTGAATCCAGACACGAAAGTCACAATTGACCACGAAGGAATTTTCCACGATGGCTCCGTAGGTATTCGTGCGCTTTGATAATGCAGCGGAAGCAAGCTCCGTACCACAGGAACACTGTCTGAAGCAAGCGGAACACCCTGCACTCTGGTGGCATAGGGCAAGTAGACTCGAAGATACTCCTGCTGCAAAAGAACTAGAGCTGACAGGCGTCTGCCTTAGGCAAGGGTTCCGATACTTGGTGAAATTTTCGGTAGACCAAGGCACACCCCCACGGTTTTTGCTTGAGCTCCAGTGAGTGCTTGTATGTTGGTTTGGAAAATACTATGTAGCGCAGGAACTTTTCAAAGCATGTACTTTCGTTCAACTTACAAAGCAACACAGCTGTCTGCATGCGTAATTTTCATTATTCAAAAGAATTATTTTCTTTTCATGCTCGTAATAGCAAAACACTCCCTTTCTTTCTTTCTTTCTTTCTTTCTTTCTTTCTTTCTTTCTTTCTTTCTTTCTTTCTTTCTTTCTTTCTTTCTTTCTTTCTTTCTTTCTTTCTTTCTTTCTTTCTTTCTTTCTTTCTTTCCTTCTTTCTTTCTTTTTCTTTCTTTAAAAAAATAAACAAAAAAGTCTAAAACGCTTGAGTTTATTATGCTTTCGTTTTATTATGTTTTCGTAAATAACCCAGCGCGCCATCGCACCTGCTATCTCAGTGTTCTGCGTAAAATCCCTATTGTCAAGAGCAAGTGCTCACTTGATGAGCCACATGGATTGAAAAAATTGCAAAAGACTAGATTTTATCTTGATGGAGCCGTCGATCATTCGACGCTAATGCTGTATTTCTTTCGCGATAACAGTGACAAGCGCAGCTCCATTGTACGTACTCAAACGTGTTCGTGGCACAAAGATTAGGCTGCAGGAAGCGTAACTAATTTTGAACTTGTACTAGAGTAAATCAACCAAGCTATTGAACCGCTAAATTTTATCCTGTGTGCGATCTTTCTATGAATATATAAGAATCAGCGGGACATTATGGTGTACCTCGTCGAGAATAATATATCGTTCAGCGTAAGCAGCCGGCCTTTCTCGACTATAAGCATGAAATGTCATGTAATCGACGAAATCATCAGCATTTCATCAACTATGGAGCACAACGGTGGCGATGCAAGCTGTTCTTCAATCACACAAGTTATGAAGCTTCCGTAGCCTTCGTGAGCCGTAGTCTGAACAGGGCATTAGTCGAAATTGCGGATGTCTGGTGAATGTCGCGTTACCTTTTCGCAAAGCAACAAACCAATAAGAGGCCATTTCTGGCGTTCTTCCGTGTTTAGCGTTTGTGTTCGGTCCGTTAAGGCCCGAGCTTGAAACCCCGCCTTTCTAAACAATCTTATTTTGTTTTATCATTCAGTCGCCACTTCAGTCCCACCTCCCCTGCGCGGTCGATCACGTGAGTTTTAGCGGACGCAATGGGTGGCGATCGTCGGCGACGCCGGCACAGGGTCCGAAAAAAACACCTTCGCTGTAAAACATTGCGGGAAGTTTACATTAAGTCACGCAAAGTTCGCCACGGCGAAGCACGGGCCCGTCGCCATTCACTGGGGCAGCGTATTTCTCTATATTTCTCTATAGAGCTGTGCGGCCTCCTTTGTTTCTCTTCAGTTTTCTCTTTTTTCTAGCTCTGTTTTCTTTTCTCCCACCTCTCTCTTTTTTTTCCTGTCTTTTATGTCTTTGTTGAGTTATATTTATTTCTCTCTATTTCTCGCTCGCTCTCTCTTTCTTTTTCTTTTTGCATTTCTTTCTCTTTATATCTATCTTTCTCATTCTTTATATGCTATGTTTTACTCTCTCCCCTCTTTCTTTCCCTCCTCCTCCCCCTTACTTCCATTTTTTACCCCCTTCCTGTACGATACTATACAAAGCTATGCTGTGTTCTGCCAGCGTGCCTGACAGCCGAGTGGTTAAGACGCTCACCTTCGGTTCGTGGCTTCGCGGATTCGAATCCAACCGCCTTATAAGAAATTTTATTTCGCCGACATTTTATCTTTCCTTATACATTTCTTTCTGTCTGTGTGATCCCTGCCAGATGTAGAAGTAAAAGAATAATCGTAGCTGTGACAAGCCATGTTCTTGCGTCATAAATGTGCCTATACCCAGCGAAACTGTACTTAAAGTCCATCTCCTACCTTGAACAACCGCTTCGAGGACGACTGCACGCCGTGCTGTACCGGTACACATACCTGCCGCGGAATGTATGTGGACAATGAGCGCGTATGCAAATATGCGATTGCAGACGCCTCGAACACAAAGTAAATAAATACACAAATTCGCTCTCGCCCTTTCCTATATGAAAGCACGATGAGATAGGCGAAAAGAAAGCCAAAGACATTCCGTTTCGACAACCACTTATAAGTGTATTGCAAGTTAACAAGATGCGTGCCTCCAGACGAGACCCTCTTGCGTCGGCTTCCCGGAGTATACGAAAGCTCTCGTAGAAAAAAAAGGCGCTTCAGGACTGCATGTATGAAAAATTTAGAACATACCGCGAGGTGCAAGCAGAAGACAAAAAGTGAAGTGCAGTGAAGCTACTCAGACTTGGTGCGCGTGTTACCCGGTATATTTATAAGACGATATCTGCATTGTACAACCGTGGCTCTGCACACTGACGCAGCTGCCTCTCAAGACTCTAGCTCATGGATGGTTGAAGAGGTGGCCCTGTGAGCATCTGTTTTGGCGTAGTCGCGAACGAATTGGCACTCGGGCGAAACAGTTTTGAGGCATTGCTGGAAAGCAGTGCGCGAATAATTTATTATCATACGCAGCAGGAGGGCAATAGAGGGAAAGAAATCAGTCTCCTCGTATTCGATAAATGGGAAACACCCAAAAGCAAAAATATGTACGGTGCTTTTTTTGGCATGCAAATCAGTGACAGACTAGGTTCCGTTTCTATGCAGAAAAAAGAAACGAAAATGATTGCGGCCCACTGCACTGTGATTTTGCTCTTGATAAGATTCACAGCTCGACAAAAATCTCACAAAAAATACTTACAGGCGAACTCCTCGCGAAATTGCTTTAAATAGCAAAAATGGTAAGACGTCTGCTGCTGTGTAATCAACGTGTTCCTTTTTCTTTTTGCACGAGATTGCTTCACTAAGAAACTCGATGCTGATGGCGTTTTTCCTAAAAGCATTCCCAACAATGGGTCCTCATTTAAAAGCGAAAAACATAAAATATTAATAATGTTAGCACCTTCGTTTCCATGTCATGAGGTCCCCGTCGACATTAAGCTGACGAAGCCATGGCGCGAATAATTGATTTTACCAAGCCAGTGATTTTTCTGCGAAGGCAGAGAAAGTCTTTTCACGCTCGAATAGGTTCGTTTAGTTAGCCGCAGTAAAACTGTCTATCCCTTCTCCCTAAGGTTCCGGCCATGAGTGGATTTTTATCCAGCATGAAGGTGCTTTATGTACGGAGGCATGAAGAATTTAAGTACACATTTCCGTCAAGACGTCGCTGAAAGAGCTTGTTAATGTTTCTGCTTTCGCGTTATATGTCTCTAAATTCACTTCCGTTTTCCACTTCTGCGAAAGTAGCTTTTTGTCAACCACGGCAACTCACGTATGGGCTGTGGTCATACAATTTTTATTCGGCATATGTGTTATTTTGCGTTTCTACTAACGCTCTCTCGCTGAAGCCAGGAAGGAAGGAACACAAAAAGGCGAAGGCAGGGAGGTTAACCAGACAGCAGTCCGGTTGGCTACCCCACGCCGGGGGAAAGGGAAGGGGAGTGGAAAGATGAGAGAGACAAAGAGAGAGAGAGAGAGAGAGAGGGGAGGAGCGAGAAAAGAAAAGGAAATGATCAATAAATGCGCCGACACGTATGTGGCGGTGGCACTGTACAACAGTCAAAGGCGATGCGACGATTGGACGATCGGCCGCTCTCCGTGCAGATGCTGCTGGTGCTGGAGCACCGTCCCCCAGGCCCGTAGCCAGCCCCCCCCCCCCCCCGAATTGTTTATTATGATATGTGGTGTTTTACAGAAAATAAATATTGAAAATAGGCGTTTTTTGTCAAATAGTCAAGGCTTTCAGCAAGTGGCCCCCCCCCCCCCGAAAAAAATTCCTGGCTACGGGCCTGCCGTCCCCAATTTGGTGTTTTATTCCAGCTAGGAAGAAAATACCCCCTTGGCTGCCTATGAAATTGCGGAAATACGTCTCAATGGGACGACCCTCATTTCAATCACGCACGATCGTACCCCTTTGATCTAGCCTTACGCCTTCGAGTTCCATTAAAATGGTAGCGTCCCCGATTGGACGCTACCATTTTGTGCATATTATGTCTGGGTGTCGCATTTGTCAGTGCGTATGCATTCGGCATAGGCGTAGTCAACACCGCAGCCTATGAACCACATATATGCAAATAACCGGCGACGAAGCATACACTCTATACTTTCTGTGTGGCGAGAAGAGAGAGAGAGAAGAGGGAGAAAGGAAAGACAGGGAGGTTAACCAGAAGCAGTCTCCGGTTTGCTACCCTGCACGTGGGAAGGGGTAAGGGGGTGTAAAAGAATGAAAGAGAAGAAGAAGAGTTTGTGACGACAGCACGCGACAAAATACAACAACAACAAAACGAAACAAAACAAAACGAAGTCATAACCGCAGTCCAAGTACTACACAGCACCATTTTCTTCCAGCAGTCACAGTTTGACATTGAGTCCGGTTGCGTGGAGAAACCTCAACAACGCCCTCAGAGCGGCTTGCGCTGAAGACCGGGTAGGCCAGGGCCCTAGGATTTTGTTCTCCGTGAGAGGGCGGTTGTCCAGCTGGCCTAATGCGGCTGAGAGGGCCGTTCTTTCAGAGCTGAAGCGGGTGCACTCACAGAGAAGGTGCGCGACTGTTTCGCTGCACCCGCAGACTTCACACGACGGGCTCTCAGCCATTCCAATAATATACGAATAGGCATTTGAGAAGGCCACTCCAAGCCATAGACGGACCAGCAGGGTAGAGTCACGTCGTGATAAGGTGGACGGGATGCGTAATTCAAGATCAGGGTCCAAGGCATGCAGCCGTGCACTTGTAAATGTAGATGATGACTTCCACAAGTCCAACGTTATGCGACGAGCTAGCATACGAAGTTCTCTTGCGGCGTCCGATCTTGACAGGGGAATGGTGACACTGCTGACACCGTCATGAGCGGATCGGGCAGCTGCATCCGCTTGGTTATTTCCCTGAATGCCGCAGTGACTAGGCAGCCACTGGAATACTACTCGGTGCCCTTTTTCTATTGCTTCATGGTGGATTTGCCTGATTTCCGCGACGAGCTGCTCATGTGCGCCATGACGTAAAGCGGAGAGGAGACTTGGGAGGGCTGCTTTGCTATCGCAGAAGATAGACCACGAATTAGGCGTCTGCTCCATGAAAAATTGAAGAGCAGCACGGAGCGCTACTAGTTCAGCAGCTGTAGTTGAGGTTGCGTGAAACATTTTGAGCTGAATTGTGATAGCTCTTGCTGGAATTATTACGGCGGCGGTTGAGCTTGTAGTCATAACTGAACCATCAGTGTAAATATGGGTGTGAGCAATGTACACCTCATGTAAATATGCATTCATATATTCTGTGCGGCTGCCTCCAGAACCGTATACAGAGGCAATCGCTTCGCAATACACTCCCCATGTTGGACGACGGACCTTTGTAGAAAAGAATACTACGCCATCGACAGGGCTTAACGTTGCAGAAGATAATCGCGCAAGCGCTACTGGGCTTCGTGCGATCTACCGGCCTTTCTGGACAACTATAATCGGAACGGCCACATGCCTGTTTGTTTCTGCTTCTTTTAACAGCGAATCTGTTAAAGCTGGCAGTAAGACGTCCGTTAACAAAGCTGCCGCCGCGCCAAGGAGCAGCCACCGTTGAGCCGTCGCCATAGCAACCACCACAGCTGCGCACGTGCTCACTGGCGGAAAGCATGCCGCGGTGGCGTTCCGCCCGTCGGCGCCTCCGTTTGGCCAGCAGCGGCACGCTCTCCAGATTGCCGGCGCGGGAGTCTCGTGAACAGGGTCTAAGAAAAAAATGTATATTGATGTCTGGCAGCTAATGGCGCCGTTTAACGTGTATGCACCCACTTTGATGATTGGTGGTACATCTCCAACCCGACGACTAACGTCCATGTTAAATGATTAAAGAAACCCTTGTGGCAGCTGTAGTAGTTAACGGTGAAAGCGCAATCAGAGAACGAGGTGTGATAGCCAGAAGAGCGTCGCATTTTAGACGCAAAGCTTCTTCGCAATCCCGCGGACTGTTAAAATGTGATTGAACACCCACGGCCGGACCAGAGGGAAACGCAAAGCGCGTCGAGTCGCCCCGGTAGCCCAGCCGCGATTTTTCTCGGGCAAGCGCGACGACGGGGAACGCGGGGTTACAGCCAGACGAGACAGGCGCGCGTCGCATAGCTATTTTTGGTTGGTATTAGCGTAATGCTGAGCGAGGCCGGCACTTTTACGACGCTTGGGCAAAGGTCGCCACCTCGCGGTGTGTTAAGGCATTGACAAAATTCAACTTCTAGTGAAAACGCGCCGAATGGAACGGACGCGTAACGCGTTGCAGGTGCTAGTCGCGGAGGCCACAGCAATGACGAATTACTTTACCTTACCACTCCCAAACCTCAACACCACCCAGCCGACCGGGAGAGTGGTAGATATAAAAGGCGCGTTCGTAAAGCCTCCAGAGTCTGTGACCGTGGCGCAGTGGATAGCGTGCCCAGCATCTGTTGCCGCGGACCGAGCGGTCGCGGGTTCGATGCCCGTTGACGGTGCCTTTTTAAAGACGATAGTCTTTCTTGGGGAACTTAAACGCAGAAATTTTGGTCTGTCTTTCTGTCTCTCTTTCTGTTTGTGGGCACGTCCCTCGATTCAGCCACTCGGCCAAAGTTGAACCACTTGCCCAAGGGCCAGCCATCGTGAACGGCTGACTAGGTTCGTACTTGTGTACATTGCTGATCAAAAAGCAAACATTACGCATATCTGAGGCGCAACACCACTAGGTAAGTATTAGGCGGTGTGTTCCTTTAACAGAAAATACATAGATACGCAATTTTAAAGACCTTGATGGTATGCGTTTAACGTTGAGACAGTAACGCGTTTATAAAAGATTGCCACAGCTGAAGCGATCAGCGGTCGAAGCCGAGCAAGCGCGAGCGCCAACAACAACCGTCTTCGTCTTCTTCTTTCGCAGGCGTTCTTGTCTGCGCCCTACCAAGTTACAAATCACTCCCCCGCGGACAAGGAGCCATCCTGGCGACCTAAGGAACAGGTGCAACTGGTGGGTCATAATGCGGCTTCAGTCGATCGACGTGAACAGTCTCGCGGCCGCGACGACGGCGGTCCGTAGATGATTGAACAGGCTCAATCATATAGTCAACTGGGGATGCTTGACGTAGGACGCGGTAGGGGCCTTCGTACTTAGGCAGTAGCTTTGTGGAAAAGCCAGGAGCGGAGGAGAGAACGCGAAGCGACACCAACGTTCCAGGCGAATACGACTGAGGAGGCAGGTTTTCGTCGTGACGGTCCTTCTGGCCCTACTCGCCCTACAATGTTACAACCCTAGTTTCTTAAGGTGCGCTGAAAATGCGACTGCGCTAAAACTTGTCTTCCTCCGTGCCCTCTGCACAAGCTCATGTTGTGTTTCGGTTTCGGTTCAGTATTGCATTGTACGAATGACAGGGGGCGCCGCTCTGGCATTCCTGTTTTACCCAGGCGACGTGTAAGTAAGAGAGTTTGTGGAGAGTACTCGTTGAGTGCGGACGTTTCTTCTCCTTCGGCGCATCGCGCCAAACAGCGTGTTCGGGCTGGCCGGCGTCCCCACCGGTCGCGTTGGTCACCGCCGGTCTTCGCCTGCCGCTGCGCCGGGACTACCAGCCCGCAACACAGCACTCGTGTTTCCCGACGTATTGCCAGATGGCGTCCATATCTCACGCAGCGCCTCTTCTATCGACATTTGCAGCGAAGCACGCAGATACGCGGCCAATTTTTTTCTTTGCTATCTGATTGAGTATATTTTTTCGACGTCATTTCCGTGACGGAAATACGTCACTGAAGTGTTGGTGGACCCCGGCATAAAACACTTTCGTGTTAATAATCCAGGTGTTCACACTCCGCTCCACGGCGCGTCCAGATACTGTTCGACGCTTTCGGTCCCTTCAACGCAGCGGCCCCCACGAAACTGCGGCCGGCGCGTGTACTATGACGACGAGCTGCGTATGTAGAGAACGCAACGTTAGAACCACGGTGTAAGAAGCTGACACCATGCCGTGGAGGCAGCTGCGGCGTTCGCGACACGTGACGTATTTCGGTCGCGAGAAACGCGGCATGCGTTTCTAGCTCTACTTGCTAGCGTGCACGGCGCTTTAAGAAAAAAGCAAGGAGAAAAACAAAAAGAAAAACATGCGTCGACCTCGTCGCGCTCAGTCCCTATATCCGTCCCTAGGGTGCCTTGAAGCGCGTCTTGTAGGCACACTATCCGTCCCTAAGTCGCAGCGCACCCCACGAAACTGCGGCCGGCGCATGTACTATTGGCACACGGCGCGTGTGTTCCAATACTCACCGTAGACGGCTAAATAACAGCTAAGTGGACAGCGGCCATCTTAAGTCCCATTCGAATTCTCACGTAGCTGGCAAAATATACAGCTTCGAGAAAGACAAAAACGATGCAGGCTACTTTGCTGTCCAAACAAGATGGCGTCTCAGCGCAATGCTCGCGTACATGGAGGAAAGAAAAAGAAAGGAGGTAGCATTACGTCACGCAGCCAGCCTTGGCAAGCCAACTCGCTTTGAAGCCAGCAGTGTCGGCCCAACACGTGACCTTTTGCGTCAAGATCACGCAAGAAATGAGGTTTGCCGAGATTTCGGGTATTGCACCCGGTATCTTTTAATCGAAGCGCGCTTGTTCGGCGCAGACCGGCCGGCTCACAGAGGACGTTCAAAAACGGAACTCCACCGTTAGTACTAAAACCTGCCCGCGTGCTCTGACGTTTTGATCACGTGTTGGGCCGACACGGTGGGCTTCAATCGCGTGACGCCATGCTCCCTCCTTTGTTTTTCCTTCCTCCATGCTCGGGTAGCTCGGATCTCGCCGGTATGGTCGTCTGTACACCAGTAGGCGCTCTTCCAGGCGCTCAATGTAAGCTACGTTATTTTTTTCATGGGTTTGAACACGAAAGAGGCTAAAGAAAGAACATTTACGTTTGTTTTTCTTAGCTTTCTCTTCTCGACGCTAGGTGGCATCACGTCGCGTAGACGTCTTCTAGACGCGTTCCATTTGTCGGACAACATGACCTCGATGCTGTCTTCTAAGCTGTCAGCGTAGACTGTCTACGATGCTGTCCAGAATTGGAACACAGCCTCTAACTCTGCGGTGACGGGAACGCCGCTAGCGGCGGCGCTCGCGTCCCTGGGGTGATAGCTGCTTTCGCACGCCGCGGCCGGTGAGAGCGTTTGTACCAGCTCCTTCGTGTTTTTCCGCAGTTTTGCGAAGCGTTTCTTCTTTGGCGCTCGTTCCATGGCTCAGCGTCGCAGCAACAAGGTTTGTTGCGGGCTGTCACAATACCCGCAGCAATTCACCTGGAACAAAGTTTTACCGCTTCCCGAAGGCTCAGTGAGAGAATGAGAGACGCCAACGTTGGATACAACTTGTTCGTCGTGACAAGACTTTTTGTCATTTTATTCGGTGCAGGGTCTTACGTTTTTTTAAATGCGAGAGGCGCCCATGGAATGAAACATTGTTTCAGACCTGCATTAATTGTGATACACCCATTGATAATGGTCTCCGAATGGCGATATGTGTTTTTCCACGCTGAATCGGTATCGCGAATACATTGTTTATTTCTAGTTCTTATTTTTGTTAGCTTTACATAACAAAATCTTCGTGCTAAAATCAGTTTTCTATATGTCTGCAGGTACACGCGTCCACTGCCGCAGCGTGCTTGCACTAGCATGCCTGCTCTGCAGTCGCAGATCGCGTCAATGACGCATCTGTTTAGAGAGAGCTTCAAGACAACAAAAAAGAATGAAATAAAACGAGACCATTGGATAAATACGCTTACTTACTCTCAACTTCATAGTCATCGACGGAGCGTTGATGCGCGTTTGGGACACACACCGACTTGTCACCACGCTTCCGTCCTCAGAGACAAGTACTTTACCACTATGTACAGTCGAGCTCAATATGACTTGCAACACGGGAGCGTGTGGCCTCACGAGTTTAAAGATTTCTCATTCCTTCCACTAGCCCTTATTTTTACAACTGAACACTGTTCTCTCACTGGGGATGTTCCCAAATAATAAAATAATATTCCAAATAATAAAATAATATTAATTACAGAAATGAAGCAAGTTGAAGCCGTGCGCAATCATTAAACTCGTGAGGCTACGCGCTCCCGTGTTGAAAGTCATATTGAGCGCGACTGTACAAGACCTTCCTCGTACAGAAGCTTGCCTTTATCAATATTTACTCCCCTGAAAAATTATTCCAAACCTTCGGCGGTCTGAAAACCAGCCAGCTGTTGCAGAGGAACGCACGCAGACGACACCATGCTTGCACAAGCAGCCGCGCGTGTGGTCTGGAAGGGAACACTATCACCCCGGGTAGAGTGTACTATTCTAGTACACTCTACCCCAGGGATGCGGAAACGGCCGCGTTGGCGCTGAACGCCGCCGCGCTGGTGGAGCCGCCTATGCAAGCGCAGTGTGCTGCCCATAGCCGAACATTATCTGGACGCGCTCTCCGTCGCGGCGGGCGGAGAGTGTCAACACCTTAGTTTTCTTACACCGTGCTCGTGAAGAAAGTGGCTTTCTCGAGGCGGGCGCGCCCGCCTGCTCGCTGCCGGCTCGCGGATTCTCCCCGACCACGGTGTAAGAAAAATAATTTAGGTGTGGACACTCTCCGCCCGCCGCGAAGGAGAGCGCGTCCAGATAATGTTCGCCTTTAATACATGCGCCGGCCGCAGTTTCGTGGGGGGCGCTGCGACATGGGGGCTTAAGAAACCTATTGCGACGAGGCGAACGCGCGTTTTTCTTCATTTTTTTTTAACCGTGCACGCTAGCAACTAGAGCAAGGAACGCATACCGCGTTTCTCGCGACCGTGCTCGCGACCGAAAAATGCGACGTGCGGCGAACGCGTCCCTAACAGCGTTGCGTACGTAAAAGCGCGGCGTCTTGCTTAAAGCGCGTGAGCAGTCTTTCTGCTAGCTGGCTTCTCACGTGCGCAACGCCGTTACGGACGCTATACGCACGCAGCTCGTCTTCTATAGTACATGCGCCGGCCGCGGTTGCGTGGGAGGCGCTGCGACAAGGGGGCCGAGAGGAGGAAAGAGGCGAACATTATGTGGACGCGCCGTCGGGCGGAGTGTCCACACCTAAATTATTTTTCTTACACCGTGTCCCCGACAGACGGAGAGAGTTGGCGCGGAAGAGGAGAACAATGTCCGGTTACTATGACTACGCCAGTGTGAGGAGGAAGAGAAGAAATATATTGGGCTCACGTTTGCTAGTTCTAAACTTCGCTGCTACTAGGTTTTGCTGGGTTTTGCTACAGGACCGAACTTGGCTACTTCTTTGCTTTTCTACGGCCCTTGCATCAACCTGCATAGCTGTTGCTCTAGCTTGGCGCGCCAATGCGAACTTCTTCATTTTCCCCCTTTTTCGTTGCATTTTTATATCTCTCTCTCGCTCTCTGCTCTCTTTCCAGCCGCTATTTCCCTACCACAGAGCATGGTAAGTGCCAAGGTTAACCTCCTTGCCTTTTCCTCTACATCTCTCTCTATGCGCAACCAAAGCTACAGCGGTTTATTTATTTATTTTTTTTCGTTATTCTCTTCCGTTTTAGAGATACAAACGAATTCTACGCGTCATCGATAGTTACCTTAGTGCCACGTTGCAAACATAACAGCCACGTTTCATACATAACATGAAGCGTGTAAGCAAAGCTAACACATTTTTACGAACTTGAGAATTCCCCTTTACCTACAGGTAAACACACACGCAGGGACACGAGCAAGTACGCACAAACATACGCACGCACGTACAAGCACGTGCGTTCGTTCAACGCTTCTGCGAAGGTGAATTTTGAAAGCGCAAGGACGATGTGAAAGCATTTCGCAACCATACCGCTCGTATGTATAATGAGGTAAGCGACGTTCCACCTCAAGAGGGCGTGCGATGGTCTGACATTTCCAACGCGGTTAGGCGAAGTACGTTCTCGAACGATGTGCAACCACTCTTTAATTACTGAGCGTACCTGCCGCGCAAATTCCCGAAAGAATTACCGTGCTCTGCAGAGAGCCCAAAAGGGGTTGCTTCACATCCCAATCAGTTCTAGCTGAATATCAATTTGCTCGCAACGCCACGTATGTACACCGGGTCGCTTCTGTTTGTATCACTAACACCACAACCAGAGGTATTGCGTCACTACTGCCGCACCATAGCAACTGCACCGTGCTCAACAACATGCACGCATCAACACGCATTGTTTATTTTTACGACGCTCCCACTATACCCGCAGCTATTTAATCGCCCTGCTTTGCCCATGCGGCCCAGCCAAATCGAGTGCCGGACTAATGATGGTCACGCAGTGGTCCTTTCCGCACAGAGTTTATTTAAATCCGTTAATAGCAGTGGCTTCCAGGTGCGCCGTCGCATGTGTTGGGAACATTAGGTTCAGGCGGTAGGTTGATACGCATCCTGGAAGGGTGCTTTAGGATCTTGTTCGCGAGTGGTTCAGGTCCTACGTCCGTGTGTTCAATAATTAATATCTCCCACTACACGCTGGCCTGGCACGAAATCTTCGTCCTGTAATTTTTTGCAGTTATGATTTTTTGTACATGTTATGTTTAGAAAATATTCGCACGCTTTATACGCACCGTCTACGATATATCTGTGTCTTTAAAACAAGGGGTAAACGATCTAGATTACTTTGTACTCTACTACGGGAGAACCATAAGCCGTTCTGCTGGCAAACAAGCTTTACTGGAAATATCCGGTTTGCTACCCTGCACTGTGGAATGGGTAAGGGAAGACAGAAGAGTAAAAAGAAAAGAGTCGGAGAGTAAGGTGATTATTGAAGGCTGCAGGTATAAAAAAATCCCATGAATGCGCATGCAAACACACGTCAACAACCTGTATATAAATCAAAGCTAAAAATGAAGACACGTCGATAAATGACAAGCTCCTTCTGAACACCTGTCGCGTGGTAAAAAATTGAGCTTATGTCCTCCCTTTCTTTATCTCTGATGTTACGCTTTGCTATACGCTGCTCTTTATCGCGAAACACAATGAATGCTTAAAGCAACGAAACACAAATTCTAGCCTCACATTAATTTATAGATTGCAAACAGTGTAAAGAACGTCCTAAATTTTTGCATACGTTAACAAATACACTGCCTCCATTATTCGTGTGATTACCGTCACTGCAACACGTCCGCGAAGCCAGAATATAGGCTAACTGATTTGTTATTTGCTTTCATTTAAAGAACCAGCTGAACACATTTTAAATACTCGCATATGTAACGTACATTCGTCAGGCGTCATCCATGTATTGTGGAAGCAACGAGAAACGTTCAGTTAGGCGCGTCGTAAATAAGTGATCTATTTCTGAAGCAATTTTACCTGCCAGAACGTTGACTGCTCTTCTATACACGAGAAGCAAAGCGTATAACATGAGGACGTGCAAAGTATGAAGCGCATGGCATATTGGTAACGACAAGATGCAAAATTCTTCAGTTGGTAGTTTTCCTTGAGAAGCGGGTCTATTGTACCAAGAAACACTAATGTAGCGTAGTCTATCTGGGTGAAATACGTACGTCTCACTATTTCTATATGTTATTCTTTTCAGTGCTTGATAGGAAGTAAATAAAAGAGCCCCTCACCATGCCGGGGCATTTCAAACGAACAAACGTGGTGCCTAGCGTCGTCGATCGCCATCGGCCATCGTGTCAGCAAGGTATGACAAGCCTGAGCGGACCGGATACAATCTGAATTTATTCGAAATTCAAAGACAAACCACGCGCCCTGCCTTTCGAGGGAGACGCGCTTGGAGTTCAAGAGCGTGAGTCATAAGCACGAATGTCTACGTCACAGCCACTCCTTCGAACGTCACTGGCCACGGCCTGTGAGTTGCAACCCTTCATTCATTGTGGAGTGTGCAATGTTGTCACCGGAAAAGCGCCTCGAAGTAAAGTAGGAAGGCGTTAAGGCCAAGTGACGCGTCACACATGACGTGTTCCCTAGCCTCCAGTAGTAGTTGGGAGTACGATGCGACCGTGTACGCTCGCCGCCTCAGAAAGAGAGAGTGTCGGCTTTGGCAGTCAGTGAGCTCGCATCCTGCAGGCATAGTAAAAGGGCACTTTTGCTACTGACTTGTGCAGTAGCCAATGAATCTTAAAAGGATGTTTCATTAAAACTCTCTCTAGACGGCACGTTAACAGTTTCAATGCCTATTGAAAATTGATAACGAGGGCCTCATTAGGGAGACTTTGAAGAACACTATTCTGCACACTTCACACTGATTATTTCCTATTCGCCGTACATCTTGGGAAAGCCTAGAAAGTCTGGAAAGACTTTGTAGGCACGCGCACGCGCGTGTGGTCATCGAATAGCCAGCAGGCATGTACGTACAAACTCCTCGTTGGCTATTCGCTACGGCTTTCAAGAGGCACCTAACTAAGGAACGAAAAACTACACGCTTTCAATTTAGGCGGAAAAAGCTGACAAAAATTTTCATGCGGGGCTTTCCCGTCTGCTCGTCTTATCCTAATAAGCAGGCGTTACTGCTTGCATTGCATTTGCATAAATATTTCGCATCCGACGACCCGCGTTACACTTCCGGACACATTTAGAATTATTCATGGTATCCTCCGGAGATTTCTTAGCGCTCGCTTACCCCTAGATCATTCAGCATTATGCCTTGACCTCAAAATTTTCTTATGGAAAGCCGTCGTTAATCAAAGGCAAAAAAAAAAAAAAAGATCAGTACTGCAAGCGCGCTTGTAAACACCGAATGGAACGCATACACGTCGTTAATCGAAGATGTGAGTATTTTTTGTTGTCTTAGCGACAACTTGCTCACAGTATACGAACCTAGGCGGGTGGATTTTCGGTCGCAGCTAGTTTTGTACTTATCGATTGGTGGAGGCCCGATACGGAAAGCATGGTCACATTGCTACGTCACGCCCACGTGGTATAGGAACCGCTGTATTCATACGGGGTTTGCGTGCTTAGTGCAGTAACGTTCGCGGGCTAAAACCAGAAAGAAACGAAAAAATTCACCGCCATATCCACGAAGTGAATGATGTCAGAGGAGCTTGCTCGGAGATGATCGGGTAACCCGCGAATGCTCCGTGCACACTCCTCTACCATCATATATAGACGTGACAACGTTGTTACACATACATTACATCCACAATGTTTTTTTAATTTACGGTTGGATGCACTATATACATTTTGATGAAGTATATATACATTTGGATGAACTATAAACATTATATATACACAAGAGATATTGTTTTACCAAGTTCAAGAAGGGCGCCCCTCGATGAGTCGGGTACTGGTTTCCCTTTAAAGATGATTGCTTTATGATGGTTGAACTATATGCATTACATATACACAAGAGATGTTCTTTTACAAAGTACAAGAAGGGCGTCCCTCGATGAGCTTGGGGACTCGTTTCCCATTAAAGATGATTGCTTTATGATCAGTAAAGTATGTTGCCAAGGGGTCATCGATTATGGGACGCAATGGAAAGTTTCGAGAAGGCAACATCGATACAAGTGCCCCTGATGGTGGTGGGACGTTTGCAGTCGTACGATACACATCGGAGAGCGTAACGTGACATCATGTGTTGGCTGGTTATTGGCAAGGCGAGATCTTCCCGAGCTGCTGCTGCGTTGCGAGCCCGTCGCGCTGCTGCCGTTCATGCTGCGGAGCGGCCACGAAGAGTGTTCACTTAGTGAGCTCCCGGCGAAGAGAAAGGAAGCCAGCGAAACGAGCGGTGCGGCCAGCGAGCAGTCACCTAACTAGCGCTTGCGCCGAGCGTGGTGTGTGCCGCCTTGAGCGGCGGCGCCATCTAGTGAGCATTCTTGAAATCACCGGAGAGAGCGCAGCTGCGCCGAGCGTGGTGTGTGCCGCCGCGCCGACGGTAACAGAGGTGAGGACAAGGCGCGAGCATAAGAAGCTTGGCGAGCAAGCTCCTAAAAAAACACATAAATGTGCATCTCAAAGTGTCTTCAGAGCATTTCGTAAGATGTAATACACACTAAGTCTGTTTGCTATACACTATAAGAAAAAAAAAATAGTATGCGTGACTCGTTTCGGGGAGTCCTAACTTGCCACATATATGAATCTCTTTAAAGAGACACGTTAAATCTCTTGTGGGTCACACAGCTTTCCGAAGAGAGTATAATGACCTACAAAGAGAGTTGACGTGCCTCTTTAAAGACAGTCATATTCGTAGCGAGGCTGAACTCTCAAAAAAGGGTCAAACTACTCTTTTTTTTCTCAGAGTGCACCCGGAGGAAGCGCTCGCGCATTGGGGCGACTTCGCTCAGCTTCCCATACGATAAATCCGATGAAGCCACCTAGTGCAGCACACACTTACACCCTTGCATTAAGAAAACCATTGAGAATGAAATACATAAAAAATTTTGGCGCCAACTTACGCCGTGACGGTGGTTGGAAAGCGAAGCTGTATCCAACACCATGCATGCTGATGGGCTGGGGGGGGGGGGGGGTGTAATGGTAGCGAGAATCGGTTTGTGGTCGTTATGGTAGACCGTGATTGGTTCCGCGACCATTTTCAGCAAGACGAATTTGTTCCTTTCGCCGAGCATTGTATTCACGCTGTTCCTCTGGTGTCTTTAAGTTCCGTGGTCTACCCATGGCAGTCAGAATGAACCGAGTGAGTTGCTAGACGGGTCTCTCTTTTATATATGAAAGCGGGAAACACACGCTAGGAGAACGAAGGGCAGTTTGACGTCATTCGAAGCCCTCGTGTGAAGTGCAAAGCAGCTTGAAACCTAATCATTACCGGGAACGTGTTAGAGGGTGCGTACCGTTTTCATAGGCGCCTTATCATCCAGCAATGCGGTTTTCATGCTTGTTTTGTGGTTTTCTTTATTGAAACGAATACTGAGCTCTATGTTCTATGTCTGATTGAAAAGAAAGATATGCCGTTTGTCTTCAGTAGTTAAAGGGCCCCTAAACCCTCCAGAGGTCGAAATTTAGTTGTGGGGTTGCAATTGTGCACGATTCTACAGCGAAAGCGTTCGTCGGCTCCTATGTCCACCTCTCTCAATGCCCTTCCTCAGTGTCCGAGGTGAAAACTCAAGGAGCGCGCGCATATGCTAGCAGAGGAGCACGCTAGCGCGAGCATTGGTTGGTACTTTAAAGGCCTGGCGTTCTGCTCACTGAGCTGGAACCGCTGCGGGGTAGAAATATACATCTTCGCTGTCAAAGATGGACCTGCGCCTGCGTCTGACGCATGCAGCGCAGAACGCGAGGTTCTCAAACCCTAATGACTTGTTTATACCATCCATACAACACGCGTTCCCGCTGCAAGCGTATCGTGTTTTCTTTCGCCGTTTTCTTCAACACTTGTAAAATATTCACTGTAGTTCCAACCAACGTGAAAGCTGTAGGAAGTGCGGAGTAGTGAATCGCCTACCCTTCGGCGGCGCTGGCATTCACGGGCAAGTGCGCGCTTGCGTGCCGACGTGCAGCCTGCTCCACATCCATGGCAGGAAAGAAACCTTTATTTGTGATGCATTGGCGCCTTCTCCCCTCCACCTTTCCTCTTCCTTCTTTCCCTCCACTTCACCCTTACTTCCCTTTCCCACCCCTTGCTTTACTACACATGGCTATGTCATGATTTACCATCTCCCCCTGCCCCTTTCCACCCTCCTCAGCATCACTTCCCTTTCCATCCCTCGCTATACTATACGATACGTGGCTATGCTATGCTGTACCATCTCCCGTCCTCCTCTCTAGGGTTGCCGTTGTGTACATTTGAAAAAGGAGCCAAACTTCAAGCTAAAGGTAGCCACGGTAGCCAAGCCATTTAGTTTTAGCACCAGATTTGTAGCCAAATTGGCAAAAAAAGCGATAATAGTGAAAAGGGGTTTATTGGCGACAAGTAGCACTTGAGAAGGAGGCTCACGGACGCTGAAGGCGGGCGGCGAAAACCAACACAGGAATCACAGTCCAAGCACCAACAGCTCGCGCTCGGCTCTTTCAGCTGAGGTCGTGGCCCGCTGCCGCGTACGATCTTCTTCTTCCCTCCAATAGGAATAAAGGTCTTATCATTCAACGGCAGATAAATGATTTTGGATAAGCGAGAACCGAGAACAACGAGCACAATATTTTTCCCTCTTGCTTGGTAGCCAAGCTGCAAGTCGCGAGTAAATAATAAATTATTATAATTTCAGTGCTCCTGCATAGAGTTGGTCTACAATAGAGAGGGTTCTTGCCAAATAAGTTTTGGGCCAACAACTTCATAGACACATTAAACGTTGACGCTGCTTTTAGGGGCGAAGCTCCTTAAGGCGGCACCCGTTCGTCCCTCGTAGTCGTCGTGATCGTAGTAGTGAGTAACAAGTCTTACGCTTTGACCTCCAAGGTGGTGCCGGTGGGAGATTTCTCCTGTGCGTTTGTCGAACAATAAAAAATTCGCAGCGTGCGCGTTAACTAAAGCCGAATTCTTCTGTCTCTATTCCCCATTAGCAGCCATTGGCATGTTCCAGTAGGAACGTTAGTAGAAGTAGAAGTGTAAGTGTTAGCTAAAAGCCCACTTCTTCTGTCTCTCATTGCCATAGCAGCCATTGTTTACCTCCAAGGGTAGTGCCTGGTGAGATTTCTCCTGTGCGTGATTAAACAATAAAAATTTTGTTCAAAACGCCGTTGATTGATGAAATAAACCAACGAAAGACGCCAGATGGTTTGTAAAAGCAGAACGAAAGAACGCCAGATGTTTTTCTTAAAGTGTAGTAGTAGTACTTGTATGTAGCCACCTCGCCCGATCGTCAACGGGCGAGGTGGACCGGCAACGGCGCGAGGACCCTGCCGTACGAGAGTTAAATCACACTAAAAGACATACTTTGCGGGCGATACACTTTAGTGAGCTTTCAACTTTTCGTCTTAATGTACATGATAAAGAAATTATTTCTACGAAAAACGCAAGGCACACCTTGAGCAATATGTTTGGTTTTGGGACGCTAAATGGAACCATGAGGCGATGCGAAGCCGGAGCACTTGCACGATCGCGTTCCGTTGGCTTTCGTTGGGCATGCTACCGACCTCGCGTCGTGGAACGCGCGTCCTGTCTTCCCTCTAGCCTTGCCTTTAATTCGCACAGGGCGAGCGTGGAATGCGGTCGCTCTTTCGCTCGGGAGCGGACTTCTTCCTTGCATTTCACCGATCACAAGTGATAATGAAGGGACCACGTATACCAACAGTACAATAAAAGTTGATGTTTAATATATACACGATGTTTCACACTCTTTATTATTATGTACTGGGCGCATTTCATTCACGGTTTACAGATGATTCCCTCCGTAGCTCGCCCCACTCATCATCATTCACCCCGTGGATATGCTGTGGTTTTTTTTCTGAAGCCTCCACCGAATTTGACAGAGAGTTAGCAGAATTGTGGTCTATCATCAAGTAGCGAAATCTGATCGAAGATGAACTTACCAGTTTTATTCTGTTGCGGGATGTCTCTTTCATGCGCTGTGCTTCAGCATTAGAATCCGCGTAAGGAATTGTGCACAAAAGACGTGAAATGCCAGGAGATAATAGAGAGTTTGAGAATTGGGGCCCCAAGGAGCTTGGGGACCCAAGAAGCTCGCGAGCCGCCAGGGCGCATGCGCAGAACCCAAGCCATTCTTGGGCTCTTGCGCTCGCGTTGACCCGAGACGCAAAAATTGAAAACTAGCGTGGCGCCCCAAGGCGCCTTGGGTCACCAGCGAGAAGACACAGACGCAGCGCGGGCCACCGCCAAGCCACGGCACAGTATGGCCCGCGTCTCGCATGATATTAAATTTCGTCAACCGTGGCGCTCCGTGCGCTTGGCCCAACGCAGCCTGCGTTGGCCCAATTCTCAAACTCTGCTGATCATCCGAACGCAAGATCAGGCTGCCCAACGCTGCTGGGGGCCCAGCGTCTTGGGTCCCCAATTCTCAAACTCTCTAATAACGCGCTCGTTTAGGGGCGAAGCTCCTTATAGCGGCACCCGTTCGTACCAGTCTTATGCTTTGACCTGCAAGGTGGTGCCGGTGGGAGATTTTTCCTGTGCGTTGTTGAACAATAAAAAATTCGCAGCGTTAGCTAAAAGCCGACTTCTTCTGTCTCTCATTCCCATTAGCAGCCATTCTTTACCTCCAAGGTAGTGCCTGGTGAGATTTCTCCTGTGCGTGATTAAACAATAAAAATTTTGTTCAAACGCCGTTGATTGATGAAATAAACCAACAAAAGACGCCAGTTGTTTGTAAAAGCAAAACGAAAGAACGCCAGATGTTTCTAAAGCAAAACGAAAAGACGCCAGCTGCTTAACGAAAGACGCCAGATGTTTTCTAAGCAATGGTTTCCTAAACAATGAAAATTCACAGCGTACATGTAAAATTAAAGTGCGCTGCAAGTCGTCATAACTCATCGAACCTTTAGTATAAACGCGCCCGATCTCACGTCGGGATGATGTACTGGGCAGAATTCACGGAAGATTCACGGTTTACCGATGAACCTCCGCAGCTTCGCCCCTCATCATCATTCACTCCGTGGATATGCTGTGATTTTTAGAGGCGAAGCAGCTTATGGTGGAGTTAAATCTGGTGGTGGTGGTGTGCGGCGTGACCACCCTTACTGCGCATGAGCATCCTCCTCCCTCCTCTCCTACACTCCCCCCTCTCGCGCGCCTCATTCTCTCCCGTGCAACACCGCGATGAGCGCCCTTCTACGCTCCCCCCTGCCGCGCGCCCCATTCTCTCTTGCGCAATGCCACAATGAGCGCCAGCGCATGCACGACCCTCTCTCTTCTCTCCTACGCTTCCCCCCCCCCCTCGCGCGCCTGTCGACCGCGTTCCTCTCTCGCACTGTCAGAATTAACGGCCAGGCTAGGATGGAAGACACAACGCGCGTAGCGTTCCTTTTCGCGTTCCACGACGCTTGAATGGATGGATGCAGCTTAGAGCGCGGGATTTCGCCCCAGCTTAAGTACCTGGGGAGCCAGCTACCAAAAAAATTACATCTCCCGCTCAAGCGAAACATCTACCCGCTGCTTCGCATCCACACATGGTCCCTTTGGTGGGAGATGGTGTAATTTTTTGTATCTGCAGAAGTTGCTAGGTGCCCTTTAAAGGGCATCTCACCACCCCGACTTAAAGCCGAGGGAGGTGATTCTTTCTCGTTTTCGCCACCCTTCCTACTGAAGATCTCTCCTACTCGCCACTTGTACAATGCCAGCGGTAAGCGTGGAGCCTATCAGGATTTTACGCTTATCGGTTACACGCTGTTATCTCCGAATGCGCAGTCGAAAATAGACACAATGAAGTAAAGCCAGTTGATCGCGCACGATAGTCACGCGAAACAAGGAAGAACAGGTGGGCGGCTGCATGGCAAAGCAGTACAAGAGACAATTCACGACTGATATTTCGCGTATGTGGACCAATCGAGAGTACGTACTGTAATTACGTCATGTGAATCCCGCTTTCTGCGTCACGAAGCATGCAAGAAAGACGAGAAACGCCAGGTGAGAAAACGTCCTCGTTTTTTGTATCTTTAGAAGCTGGTGAAGGCTCCTTTAAGGAAAAATATTCAGCCACCAGTAAGCTATAAAGAAAAGGCAAAAGCTCTTGAACATATTAAACATGCATGCGGTGCCGGATTATGTGAAACTTGAGGCAAGACACAGTCCTGAAATTTCCTCTATAGTTGTTATGTACGAAAAGAAAGCTGACAGCGTCAAGAAAGTCTTTTAACAAGCATAACTTTCATGTTAACAATTGAAAAAGGGAGAGGCCCATACATACATCTAACGAATTATTTTTGAGGAGTGGTAGTACTTATCTTCCTGCTCCTATTTTAGGAGCTGGTTCGCCAGGTTCTTAAGTTGGGGCAATGTCCCGCGCCGTAAGCGTCCCCATAGTTCCAGAGGCGACCGCTACAGGCGCAGCTCGCGCGAAAGAGGCCTTCTTCCTCTTGATCTTCGAGAGTCTTGATGATGATAATAACGCAGGCAAACCCACATATAGCATAGCCAACTGTAGCATGCGGCGCTCGCTTGACTCCGGCAGTGCGCTTCGATACTAGAGAATTTGGCACTTGGGGCCCAAGGAGCTTGGGGACCCAAGAAGTTTGCGAGCCACCAGGGCGCATGCGCAGAACGCAAGCCACTGTTGAGCTCTGCGCTCGCGTTGTCCCAATGGCCAAAACCGAAAAATAGCGTGGGTCCCAGGCGTCTTGGGTCGCCAGCGATACGAAGTAGACGCAGCGCGGGCCACGACGCAGAATGGCCCGCGTCTCGAATAATTTCAATTTCGCCAAGTGTGGCGCCCCGAGCGTTTGTCCCAACGCAGCCTGCGTTAGACCCAATTCTCAACCTCTGCTGATCCTACGAAAGCAGTGCCTTGGGTGCCAAATTCTCAAACTATCTACTAATAACATGAATGAAGAAGACAAGGCGGCGGAGCGGAGGGCTCGCAAGGCAGCAGCAGCGCGGTCCGGCCGCCAAAACCCTGCGGTGAGAGCTCGCTAGGCCGCAGAGAGACGTCAGCGTCGTGCGGACCCCAGATACAAGCCCGCGAAGCCGAAGCAGCGCGGTAGCGGCGGCAAGAGAACCTCGAAGACGTACGGGCGGGGGATGCAGCGGCCAAGCGCCGAAAGCGGTCGCTACCTGAAGTTGGTGTCGCCGACGCGTGCTTCAAGCGCGATTTCCTCGACCATACGTTCTGCCACAGCTGCAAGGTCTGTGACCGCTTGTGGTTCGACAACAACCCGACCACAACCGCTACTATAACAACGTGTGACGTCTTTATATGACAGTAGAGAAATTCTACGTGGCATTCACGGTTTACCTGATTAACTCTGAGGCAGCTCCTCAATCATCATTCACTTCTTGGATATGGCGTGATTCTGTTTAACCAAACAAACCCGTAACCCGGGGTGCCTTTCTTGTAATTCTGTGAAGGTTTTTTTAGATCGTACAAAAGGACACAGGAAGGAACCATTCCCCCCCTCCACACACACACACCAAAAACAATAAACAGCGGTGTTTCACGCGTTTCAAGCAGCGGGCCTCTGGTGATTGCAAACTGCTTACATGGAGAGCGCGTGCTGTTCCCATGCTTTGGTTCCGTTATTGCATATTTACAGAGCCACACACGCACGCACGCATGCATGCACGTAAACACACACACGTAAACACACACACACACACGCACACTCACGCGCGCGCGCGCATGCAGACCTTTTTTCTCCGTCATATCATTTGCTTTTCAAAGCCTCACGGGCGTGTCTTAATTAACGCAGCTACAGAGTTTCGTCGCATGGAGAAAATGATGCCCTCCTCTTTCTGGTCACGTATACAAAGTTCCGAGCCGTCCTCGTGAGAAACACGACTATAAAACACACCCCTAAATAACTTGCTTGTCGTTATTTCTTTTCACAATGACACCGCATGTTATGTACAACTCTTCTGCCTGGTTCCCTATAAACGCCCTCGGCGCAAGATGGTTCACCCCTCGGCACAGGATGCCGATGGGTGAACCTTCGAGAAACACGCCAAGATGGGGAGACGATGAGGCGCTGTGGAGGGTAAAATAGCGTGTCAGTGTCAGTGTTCAGGAGTTTGCGCTTTCAACATGGTGAACACTTTTCGGACTGGACTTATTTTTAAAACGCAGCTTTTAGGCGCCCGTTCCTACGTTGAGCGGCGTCGCCGTCGACGTTGCCATCACCGTCGGTGGAGTAACCCATAGACATGAAAACATAAAATCAGAAGGAAATACTCAGGATCGAATAGGATTTGAACCCGGGCCCTCTGCGCGGCGGTCGAGTGTTCTACCCACAGAGCCACGCTGGTGCTTGAAACTCATTTCCAAAAAGATCCTATGCAGGCATCATGTCGGGCAAAGAATTGCGTTGACTTATCTAATATAGCGTTGCAGAAGAGTGAAATCACACAATGCTAATTGCACATTGAGTGCGTGGTTTAATGCTTTTCACCCACTGCAAAGTGCTCAGCCATAATTCTTCATCGTCGTCAGCCACATGCAGCATCAACAAAGTGCACGTAATACCTCACAGATGCGTAGCGGGTACCTCGCTTATCCGCAGAAATACGAATAATGGCGTAGTGGATACTCTCCTAATTCACAAAAATTATGATTTAGGGCGTTGTCGATACCTTGCGGAAAGCCAAAACATCAAAAACAGTTGGCCTTGCCCCAACACGAAGCTGCGCTCAGAATTCGCATTAGGCAGTATCATGATCGTCAGTGAATTTATCATTAATATCATTACTGCTATGATACTCGTATAAGGAGATACTGGTGCGCAAATAAGGCGCCTGCTGCTCATGGTGCTCTTCATCAGTACAAAGAGCAACATGCAGAGTCCAGGATAAAATGTCAAATGAAGTTCTCAAATAAACAGAAACTCAATATTGCGTGGGGCGTACTATATATAAGCTTGGCGTCGCATAGAACCAATTAACTCAATGACATTGCAAAAGAAAGCCTGCAAAAGACAAATCATGATGCGGCGTAACAAGAAGTTCTCGAATCAGCGGGCAGCTTCGTGCTGAGGTGTTACGCTGTGTAGCTCGAGGACGCGGGCTCGATTCCAGAGCACGATGGCCTCATTTTGAATGAGGCGGAACGCAAAGAACACCCCCGCAATAAAGTTTAGGCCAGCTACAATGCTTCATATCCGCTCACTCGTGGACGACACAGATAAGCACTAAATTTAGGTGCACGTTACAGGCCAACAACTCCGGCGTTTTTTGGCCGATTGTCAAAGCAATGGCACTTCTATGTTCCCCAGACGCCACTGTCACGGCCCCGCCGGGATAGTAGAAATTCTCAGCAAATGGGAAAGTAATTTTAGATAAGCCAGATAGCGCAACACTGAAACAGAAACCCAGCCGAGCAGTGCTGTCTTCGCGTGACGTATAAGCTAGCAAAAACTGGAAATCGTGCAAGGCATGCCGGTCCCGCCAGCGCGGAGTATGAAAACTGCGAAAGCCGTGAAGAGCAGACGCTCGGCGTAAAGGTGACCACGTCGCACCAACCGTGCCACGTCTGCAACTGACCGTGCCACGTGCACAAACTCCTCGGAGGTGTCGGACAAGGACAGCTGCCATTCGGATGCATTTGGAGACAGACTATAATCGTCATTCCTCATCGATAAAGTAGAAGGCACTCATTTACGCGCCTGGTTATTGCGTGCCTGGTTGCGCATAAAAGCGCCACCAGATGGCGCCACCTCTTTAGGCCGCCCAAGTTTGTGGCTGCCGCGATCGGGGAAAATGCTAGCTAAGAAGTTTGCCGACAAACTAAAACTTTTCGATGTTGTTATGGGAAGAGTGCATAAGTTTGTAGATAGCGGCGTTTTACATGATATCTGTAGATCGATGAAGCTTAATATAGGCTAAGTACGAGCCACCTTTCTCACGATTCTCACGGTGGACCCGGCATACGTTATGGGAAGTGTTTCAGTACGGCAAACTTCGCGCCTTTGAACTCTTCAATCGACATGGTGTTACGATACTTTGCGTGCGGTAAGCCGGCACTGCTAGCTAAAACGCTCCACTATCGAGACGAAGTGTCATCGTTAGGTGCGAGTGTTTAGTGACTGTTATGGTAAATGCGCGCGGTATTACGTGCCGCCCACAACCCAGCAGCGCTTGCCACAAGGTATATGTAAACTGGTAGCGAAGCTTCCATAGAAGCCCATGTGTCAAGTAGTTGGCGGCTCGCCGTCAGCGTCGCCATTTACTACGTATCGCGGGACAACTAACAGCAAAAAATAAAATTAAAATAAAAAAAAGTAAAATGTGACGTAACTACCGGAAGTGGTAGCGACGTCACGCATTTGTCCTGCATAGCGCGAAATTCAAGTTTTTTATTAATTGCTCATATTTTACATGCTTTTGACAGCTACGCGATTTGATTGCGTCTTTATGGCTCGCCAATAGCGTGTGCGAGAGAGAAGGAAGATCAGCAAGAAAGATTGGGGAAGCAAGCTTGTTTTATTATCCAAATAGTGTAGTTGCAACCCACACCGAAATACTTTGCAGATGAAGAAGTTATGATACAATGACTCACGAGCGCAATGGGACAATAGTTCGAAAACTCACGTTGCCCAATCGAGGAAAATCACTGGAGCGAGACAGCAGCCTTGAAAGTATCACTTTGGCAAGCTTAGAGTAGAGCCTTTCTTCTTCGCTTAGCGTGTCGCATTCGCCGTCACGAAAGGCGAGGGCGCGCCGGCCGTGCACCGGCGAAAGCAGATCCGCAGCCACAGGAGCGGTTATCTACACATACTATGATCTAGTTTAGCTTCTCTTAAATGCCATGGCAGTAAATTAACACATAAGCAAATAAATAGCCTACGGAAGATACGCACGAAACCACCGCGCAAAAGTGAGCGGTGCCACGTGGACCCGACAGTGCGTGGAGGCTGGTCGGGTCAACGAACTAAACACAATCCCACACAGCGGGCGGCCTGCATACGCCCTCCATTTATGGCGCTAAAACAAAAAAATGAGACAATCAACTATTTAGCCAAGTGTCCGATAAAACGTAAATTAAATTTCTAATTTACTTTGGCATATATAAAATTAAGAGTATTCGAAAAAAAATCCATTGAGTATTTGTCGGTATTTGCCCCTCCTGACCCAGTCGCGCTTCAATCGTACGGCGGGCGTTGATGACTGTGGCAGTAGGTTTTCAACCGCTTCTCGCCCCAAGTTTCACGAGCATTAATAATGATACCATGCTTGCCACCCATCGCACTACCACCCGCATGTAGTTGAAAATCGCACGCCCAACCAAGCAAACGCTTGCCAAATACAGGCGATAGACAGCAAACGAGCGTACGCTGTAGTGGTACCTCGGTTTCGTCACTTCCGTCGATATGCCCTAAATGACGTCAAGCACACAGTGTTGCCAATAGTTGTCGGAAGCCAGGCGGGTGGTTGGAGGGAATCAATAAAATTTATTTGTAAATTTTCTGTGTATCTGTCAAGCCTGTAATTTCTCATAAATGACGGAACGTCCAAACGAACCTACTCAGCGAACTTCACTGGGATCCATCGACTCGAAAAATTGCCGGAGTTGGCCTTTAAGGAACCCCACATGGTCAGAATTAATCTGGAATCCTCCACTACGGTATGCCTCGTACACACATTGAGGTGTTGGCATGTAAAACTTTACAAAATATAGAATATGTGCCGAAATGCGGCTGTTGCTAAGACAACGAATATCTGTATAATGTTACCAAGGGAAACTAATTGAAGCGCATCAACTCTTCTAAATATTTATAATTTTTTTTATGAATGCTGCCCGCTGAGTTACGCTGTAGCACTAGCGTTACGTTAACAGAAGCTGAAGGGGCGCTCCACAGGATTTCAGAAGAATGAATTCCATCATTTATTATGGATCCTAAGATTAGGTCTGGAACAGACTGAATTCATTTTATTGTTTTCTGTTTGGTAGATAAAATCTGCCCGGTTGATTCAGTGATTCGTGGGGTTTGAAGCTACATGTGGAATATTTACGCTAATAATCAAATAGCGTATACTGGCGATATTCGTTGTTGCACTAATTCTAGCGGTGATCGACGGGTTTCAGAAATCTAGTACAGTCTTAAACTAGGCAAGGCATGCGTTGTAAAAGGCGTCGCTGTAGTTTACCGCCTCATCGGGCTCGCACGTGCGCACTCGCACTTTTTAAAACATAGTACAACGTAAAATAACGGCCCGTAGAAGAAAACAAATTTTGTCAGCGGCGTAACTGAATCCTTTTCCGCTCCCAACAAACTTCGTTCTTTCAATTTTCAGGAAAGACTTTCCCATTCTCCTCTCACGGAACAATGAAGAACTAGAGAAATATTTTAAAAATCCGCCCATCGCGCTCCTCGCGCCATCTCACTGGTAGTGAAGAAACGCTTATAAGCGCCTGCCGTCTCTGAGTCCTGCTAGCGGTAAAGGAGTGGTGTATATAATGCTTGCCGTTAGTTACCTGAAGGATCTGCGCTTTCTGGCGTAGTGGTTAGCGTCACGCGCTGTGGAACGAGAGGTAGCTGGTTCGATTCCGCGTTTCGGAAGCATTTTTCTGAATTATCTTATTTGGGGACTTTGATATATATATATATATATATATATATACATACTTATACATATACGGTGCATGACGGCGGCGACGGCAAAATTCAGCCGAGACTGTCCATATAAAACAAAAGTTATAGTGGTGGGAATTGATACTGAAACAAGGTGTGCATCACACGAAGCGATGATGTCTGTACGACAGCAGTGTTTAAAAAATAAGGTTAACGCTATGCCAGAACTGAAACCCGAAAAAGTGAAAGCGCGAAAAAAAGATATAAACAAATATATCAGATGAAACCGAAAAGAGTAGCGTAATGAAGGGTTAGAAATAACTTCGGTCTTCTGCTAAACTTTCGAACTGTTTCCATCTCTATATCAGCACGTCTGGCGATGACAGCAGGGCAATCACAAAGAGAATAAAACGAAACGAAGAATCGAAAAGAAAACTAGGCGTGCCAACTTTTCAAGCAGAATAGTAGGCATCGCGGGCAACGCGCCTTGAACGGGACGAAAGAGAGACGGCGGTATGCCCTGACAAGGCGGGACATAGCGTGCAGTGTATTCCGGAAATTTGCACAAGTCTATGGCGTGCCGCCGCTTCCGGGTGTTTGTACCTTGTCGTCCGTTCCAATGCTTTGCATTCGCGAGTTGATCGAACCCCTTGCACTCTTTCTTTCCCTATCTCTCTGTCCATGTTGTGTTACGCTGCCCAAATATGTGTCTCGCACTATCTTTATAGTCCTCTTTATAGATGGAATCACTATAGTGATGAGTAAAGTGACACCCTGTGATCGTTTTGAGTAATCGCAGATTGAAAAAGGGCTAGAAAAGTGGACGAAAACAGTGCTCAGAGCGATAATGCAATACAGGATCGTGCAAAAATCTTTCCGGTTGGAAAAAGTGGGCAGAAATGGCAGACGTAATCACGCACGGCACATTGCTGTCCGTGATTACTTCTACGTGCGCATGTAGTACCGTGAAAGCAAGAGCTTGCAATTCAATGTGGCTATAGTTAATGAGATTTTATTTATTTGCGAACTGCCAATCTTCAACAAGGTGGCTGCTTGGGTTGGTTGGTACTGCATTCTAAAACGACAACCCTTTTTTGTGCGCTATATGTTTGAGGAAAAAAAGTTAGACAGGACAGAGAATACTCATATCTGACTTTTTTTCCTATAACATTTTGCGCACAAAAACGCACTTTCCTTCTAGTCTGCCAAGCTAAGGAAGCACAAGCTTTAAAGTGTGACTTTCAATACGAGAGACGGACACGAAAAGCTGATATTGAAGAAAAAATAATCTGTGCGGTTCATTTCAGATGAGTAGTGGCACCCGTCTTCTAACGTCCTTTATACGTTGTCGTACTTCTTGCTCCCCGTCTCCTGTTCCCCACTGTAGGGTAGAAGGCCAAATTTTCTGTTCTGGCTAGCCTCCTTGCATTTCTCCTTTCTTTAATCTTTCTTTCTTCATCTCCGTATGGCTTACTTAAAGACGTTTCTAAGAATATTTCAAAAACATCTTGTCATATTACTACCTTCCGCGCAAGCGGCAGAGTCTGACGTCAATTTTATCGGGAAAGACTGCGGATAACGTAACATTTATTTTGAACAGTGATCGTTGCCTAAAGCGGGCTGAGGACAAATGAGCTGAAAACGGGGACTTCTTTTCGAGGAACGGCACTGTCAAGCTGTCGTTTACTGCCATTCAAACTTGCGAACAGGTTTCTTGGATAAAACAGATGTCCTTCAGGTTTTGCTAGCAAATACACAGTTTACAATAGACGTCACATTACGTGTTCACGGACGTCAGTTGGATGAAGATGTAGTCATCCATGAACAGCGTAAGCAACGACGTTACCACAGTGAGATAATAAAAAAAAAAACGACATGAAGCGCCTAGCGCGCTCATATTGCATTGTCAATAAACAAAAATAATACGGACTCGGACTTTGCTGTGATGTATTAATATTATTATTTATTATTAACGCCCGACAGACCTATCGTACAAAGCGAGTGTTAAAACGAAGGCATGCTCATCTCTCAATCCGCCTTGCATCACCCATGTGTTTCTGTGGCTTGCAACGCAAATTTATTCCAGTCGTGGAGTGCTGTTTTATCAAATATAAAAATGAAGTTGCGCGAATGACTCTTCAAGCCCGAAACTGACTTACGCAGGGAACAGCAAGCAAAACAAGCAGTTCTTATGCGATGAATCATGCACGTCTTCAAGAAAATACTGAGAGCTATTTTGGACGTATAGCGAGAGCGATTGGCTCGCTACATTAACCCATATATGCCCAAACTCAAAAAAAGGAAAACAAAAAAGTGTTCTTCTACCTTCAAAAGAATGCACAAGTTCTTTATTTACTGCCAGGTAAACGCAACATTGTTCTTCAAGTCGTTCTATAAATATAGGACTCTGGGCATTAGGGGCGCTATGTGCGGGTGTGGTAAGCCTTGACACATTTCACGTGCACACTGACATTGTACTTCTTCCTCTCCATGACGTCTTTCATACAAAGCACGCGTTTGCCCAGAGAAAGCGGTCGGCATTCCACGTGCACTTCATCCTCTCAATGACGTATTTCACACAAAGCACGCGTTTGCCAGGAGAAAGTGGTCGGCACGTGGCAGCATGAAAAGCAAACAATGTCTAGGCTTGCACACATTCAGAATGAGGCCTGCTTGATGTGCTGTAGGTGGCGCTAGTCATCAGCTAAAGAAATAGCGATGTTAGAGTGCATCAAAGAAGCGTCCTATATGTAGGACACTGGGCATGTATGGGTTAAGGCAATATTACAAAAAACTCACAGGGTCCTTTCTGCACTCAGCTTAGACGACTGGAAGGCGAAAGCCACCTTGTTTTCTCCTCGGCAGATGTAGTGATCCTCTCCCGCCCACCTCCGGACCTAATGAGGTTTCGCACCTAACGCACCTAATGAAGTTTTGCACAGCCTGCAGGATCGGAGGCATTGCAAGCTTTCTGCGCTTCATTTGGTTTGTACTGCCTCCATGATCGGGCCCACCTTTGACCAAGCGACGATGTCATGTGACGACGGCATCATGTGACGTCACAGATGTGCGCGATCTGTGACGTCGTCAAGTGATGATTTTTAACAGCGAAGCTGTTCTAGCTCGGCGTAATATGTCGCGACCTAAAACAATCACAATCATGAACCGGCACGTGTTCTATTTGTCCTCTTCTTCCTTCCTTTTCTGCTTCGCTCCCAGGACACGTGCGCATATTTTTCCGGCCTATTGGCGACGAGATCAAACAGAGTCAGCACCTAGCGGCGAGCGGACGAAACCCCGCGGTGTGGATGGCTCCTTGCGTCGTCTGCTAGCCACACCGTGGTCGCATGTGTGCGTACGTCATGCGCGTTATCAGATTACAGCTCTCCGTTGTGCTAGCACAGTATCAAATGCTTGTACGTATGCCTACACGATATACATAAGCATTTCACCTTACGAGACTTGTATGCACTCTAATAAGTGAGCACACGCCCGTGTCGCTACGGCGCTAGGTCTAACCATCGTACCATTCATTCGCCGAAATCATTTCAATGTGGGTACAGCTTTCTCGTTCAAGCACGTCACATAGTTCATTCGGCGTCGTCCTAAACGAAAAAAAAAAGCACTGAATGTCGAGGTGTGAATGCAGAATTTTAGCGACACCATCTCGTGATGTGTTGGCGATTTGGAAATCTTTGTGATACCGCAAAGCATGAACTAGCCTCTGCATAGGATGGTAAGCGGTACAAAAGACCCGAAGCCACGCATTTTTACAGCAATACGCGTATTCATGCAAACAGAAAAGCAGAGTGCACAAAGTTTTACTTCGTCTAATTACGCAGAAATACAGGATCTCTTTCTTTGTAGCCGCTAGAGCGAGAACTAAATGCTTCAATGGCTTAGTCCCGCAACACAATTTATATTGTGGTATAGGCAAAACACAATTTAAACACGTGCAAATAAAGCAAGAAAAAACATCGAGCACAGGGCAAAACAAGAATGTGACTGAAGGCCAGTACCCCATTGATTGGCAGACTGAACTTCTCTCACAATTAATAGGTACGTTAGGACGGTTGCGTGCATTGATGTGGCAATGGAAGGCACATACATCACCATTAGGCTGCAGTCAACGCGGTTTACTCGCCAATAATCAACTTAAACCGCATACGGCGAAGCGCCGCTGCGCACATTTGTATACGCGCCGCCGACCGCCTATCCACACAAACGCGGCGACGGTGCTGCCACTTATAGCCCGATCTTGTGGCGAATAGCAAGAGGTAAGCACAGAGCGAAGGAGAGATGTGAAGGTGAGAAGGAGGGCGAAGAAAGAAAGAAAGAAAGAAAGAAAGAAAGAAGTAGAGAGACAGAAAGAAAGATATGATTAAAGAGAAAATCTTGGCGAAAATAAATTCTCACGAGGCGGTGGGATTCGAACCCGCGTACCCACGATTCGAAGGCGAGCGTCTTAACCACTAGGCCTCTAAGGCACACTGACGGAACATAGCATAGCCTTGTATAGTATAGCCAGGGCTGGGTAAAGATACTTTGAAATTGTATCGCGATACGATACAAGATACTCAGGCAAGAAGTATTGGAGATACAGATACAAGATACTGCCGCAATATTTGTATCCGATACGATACTTGGCAATTGTATCTTAAGATACTTCGATACATTCTCAAATTTGTTATTATACATCCATACAATGTAGCAGCAAACGCCTATACACGCAAATGTCTGCTTGAAAATTTAACTGTGGCCTATTTTGTTTCACTTGAATGAAATGTCTATTAGTATCTCAAAAGTATTGCCATTCTTGCTCAAAGTAGATTAGTTTTCTTCCAAAACAACTTATTGGAGATTGTTTTAGCTTCTTCACACGACAACTCTTTATACACTTGGCTGACAGTGGTTCTTGCTTGTCATTTTGCAATTGATGGGAGTCGCTGCTCAGCTTGCCAAGCGGCTAGCGGTTGCCATATAATCACAATAACGTCAATAAAAAGCCCTCACATGACGGCGCAAATACCGGTCTGGACTTTTACCTTGTCCGTAAAAGACAGTTTGCCCGATACCGTGTATCCGGACAGGTGTTTTCTTTTTTTGTTTGTTTTTTTTTTGGGGGGGGGGGGTGAGACCGTTCGCTAGCGGCCCGGCCGGCACACATGACCGTCTCCGTCCCATTTGTTTTTATTTTCTAAATAAGTATGTTCATGAGCTACACAGACATGACTGGTCTCAAGCCTTTCTTTCCTGAGGAACATGTGATCACCATGTGCTGAAACATAACCGTGGAACAAAAACTCTATATTTCAATCCGCGTCCAGATTTCACTCGTTGGTACATCGGTATCGGTGTTTCTCGAATTCTGACTCCAAAACCCCTTCAGAAATGACCTATATATGAGATATGGGAAAGGCTTCCTTTCAAATGGCAACATCATTTTGTTCAAACTCTCTCTCACCATCTTCACTGTCCCGGCCCTTGGAGCTAAATTTGAAGCCTGCGGCCCGTCAGCTATAAGCTGAGTTTGATACCCCTGGTGTATACATAGATGACGTAATAAAACTGCAATGAATTTCCATGTTCTACTTAGCTGCTGGCATAAGGGATTCTTTGTTGATATACTCAGTAACGTGCAATATTTTAGCAATTTTTCTTCAACGATAGAACATGTGCAACAAAGAAATGTCTCAGAGGTATTGTATAGTTGCACAAAGCGTTGCAGGACACCGCCGCGATTCGCGCTATTGCCGCTTATCGCTCCCATTACGTGGCGATTAGTAATACGACAAATATTTAAGAAGGCCTAAAATAGGAAAACAAATAGAAGTAAAATAGAGAGGTGGTTGTGTACCAAAAATTCACAATGAATGAGTACAGAAACACAATACATACGGCGCCCTTAATAGCTATGAGCATGAAGTATTGTCAACTTACCTGTTGAGACAATAGAAAATTCAGTTCCTATGGAAAATTGCCTGAAACGGCTCGTTGGGACGCTCATGAGTAAAACGGAACATTCAGTAAAACAAAGTTTCTCGAATCCCCTTCCTAACATCTTTAAGATGGCCCCTGCTGATGACACTACAATTTTTACCGCACATAAGGACCCACTCATACTACAACATTCACTAAACATCGACTTAAATAACGTTCATTCATGGTGTCAATCGAATGCATTACGTATCTATCCATCGAAGACTAATTTCATGGTCTTTCATTCCCCACAGTTATTGCCGAACATCTCTTCATTAGCGGTGACACTTGATGGACACTTCAGTCATACATCTGCTTCCACAAAATTTCTTGGAGTAATATTAGATAAACATATGAAATTCAGTGAGCATGCTCAGTCCTTAACTCAAAAAGTGTCTTTCGGTATTCATGTGATTATCAAAATACGGCCTTGCTTTTCAACCGAAATCCTTCTTTCCTTATATTACGGATTTATTTACAGCCATCTGTCGTACTGCCTATCATCATGGGGAAATACGTATTGTTCGCACATAGGTCATCTTGAACGCTTACAAAAGCAAGCTTTAAGACTTATCATTTTCAACCAATTTTCATCACCATCAGCTCCCATTTTTCTCAACCTGAACATTTTGTCTTTGCGTAAACTTGTTAGCTACAAAATTCTAATAATCATGTTTCGTCTTTTAAATCATGAATTATACATTCCTAGTTTTCCTGATGTCACTCTTGTTAATACTAACAACACAAGGTTTTCAACTAACCGTAATCTACTTTTACATGAAGAACGTACAAACTATGGTCGAATGACGACAAGATTTTCATGTGTAACACTTTGGAACGAGCTACCTTTTGATTTGAAATCATGCACAATGCTCTCATTTTGTAAACGTCTTAAAATTGAATTGTTAAACGATTGGTGACTTTATTGTTTTATTTTGATTCCTTTGTTTGAAGCAAATTGACATTATTACTTATGTCGCCCTACTTTCTTTCGCACACTTTTTTCTATATTTTGCTGCAATTTCGCCACTGTTTCTTGATTGTTGAACTAATCCTCTGTTCAATTTTTGTTATGAGGTCCCCCTGACAGTTCTCACTTTGGGACCTCTGATTGTTCAATCACGATGCAAAACGAATGTATATAAAAAAATGTATATATTTTGAATGAACTTGAAACTTGAAACTTGAAAAAAAAAGATGGCCCCTAATTATTTCCATTATTATAATGCAAAGTCAATTTCGCTATTTTCTTAAGTGGTAAGCACAATATTTTGTAGTGTATACTCAAGGCAGGCCCACATAACAATATATTTGTTTTCAAAGTCGCCTTGGCAACGTGTAAATGTGTAAACGCGTGAATGTGTGCAACGTGTAAGCGTGTAAATGTGTGCAACGTGTAAATGTGTAAATGTGTAGAAGTAAAAATAAAGCAGACAGAAGAATAAAGCAGAAATCTTAGTTTGGCAGCGCGTTACAAAAGACATACTGCAGTCCAGGCACGTGCATAGCAACGATTTTTTTTCGGGGGCGCTCAAAGCCTAAATTTTGCCCGGGAATATAGAATCCTGGAGGAATTTCGGGGGCGAGGCCCCCCTGCCCCCCCCCCCCCCCCCCTGCCTACGTGCCTGCTGCAGTGACCAGACCGGAAAACCAGTGCAGAGACCTAGGTAATGTAAGTCATTCAAAATGACAGCTAAGAAAGCACTTGTGCTAATAATCAAATTATGATTTCATAAATTCTTTAAATAAATGTATGTGGAACTAAAAAATACGATAAGCCAAGATATCTTCTGTTAGGTAAACGCTTGCTCTATTAGATCTAGCATCGGTACCAGTGGTGCTAAAGTTGTTAGAATCTTATTTGCATATAAGTTAATTTATTGCATGCAAGTCAAACTAACATCCACGAGATCCTTCAAATCGCTGATATGCAAAATCCACGCGACGCAAAGCAACGCCATTCATGCGCGCATCACATTTCGTTACAGAGCAAGACGCAAGAGAGTCTTCAATAACGACACTGTAACAACATCAGAATTTGCGTGATAGACGCCGCACGCAGTGGAGCACGCGGCGCAGGACAGTGGCTAAGAGCAAGTGTCGCGGTATTGGAGCAATTAAAAGAAAAGAAATCGAGAAAACAAAAGGTGCGTGGGCTGGGCGCAGACGTCCGCGTGCTTGTCTTCCTGATCTTCTACTCTCACTGGATGACTCTGGCGTAAAAATAAAATAACGTCATGGCCCTTAAACTTATTCAGATGCCTTAGTGGCACCAGTACCAGCTTGAGAAGAGGAGCTTGGGTGAACGATTATTCTTTCGCATGGTTGGGTGGCGATAGAAGTATCTTGTATCTTAAGATGCACGATACATTATTGAATGTATCGGAAATACAGATACAGATACTCGTCTTTCGAGACGTATCGCGATACAGATACAAGATACCCATAGAGTATCTAAGATAGTATCTAAGATACATATATCTTCGATACTGCCCTGAACTGAGTATCGCATAGCAAGGGTGTAGAAAAAGGGGGAGAGAGTAAATCATATAGCATACACAGAAAGAAGAAGAGAGAAAGGGAAATATTCAAAGAAAAAGAATGTAAGAAATAAAGAGAAAAAAAAATGGAATGAAACAGGAAGCAAGCCAAAATAGAGAGCGAGTGAGAGAAAGATAGGAAAGAAGAAGAAGGAAAGCTAGAAAGAGAAGAAATAGAAAGAAAGAGAGAGGATGAAGAAACAGAAATAATCAGAGACAAAGAAGGGCGATAGAAACAGAGAGAAGACAGGAAAAAGTAACGAGAGAGAAAGAAAAGAGAAAGCTAAAGAGAAACAAAGAAGCCCGCCCAGCTCTATGGAGAAATATCGAGAAATAGATAAACAGGTTGCCCAGCGAGCGGCGACGGACCCGTGCTTCGCTGTGCCAAGCTTCGCGCCAGTCTTAGTGCAAACTTCGTGCATTTTTTCATTACTCGTGTTGACGCCGACGCCGCGTAACGCCAAAGGTCAATTTTCGCGTTTGATGAGGCATCTAAGGCTTTTCGCTTAAAAGAAAAAAAACAAGGCTAGTGTTATGGCTTTGTGTGGTCTACAAAAGTCAACCCAAAAGTCGACCGCCAGAGACAACTATCATACTTCTGTATAGAGAATGGCATGAATGAATTTTCTAGTCGAGAACGACGTAAAAGATTTGAGCTCCGTTTATTTCCTGTGGTTCATTCTCTTTAGCCCACCCATAAGTAACGCTGATAGCCGTTGCTATCAAGAATGCCCGGACATAGAATAATCGCTCACGTCGGCATAACAAAGGTGCCGTATCCACGAGCAGATAAGTATTCACGCTAAAGGAGCTCTACCGCATTGAGTGTTGAATCAACTCTGTAACTCCTGCATCAACGGGGCTGGGAGTTGATGATGATTTTTTTCTTGCGATAGCAATTACATGGACACTATCGGCGAGTTCTTGGCGTCGCCGTCGCCGTCATGTTGCGCATAAAATTGAAATCGATGACATCACCCTTGTGCATCGTATGCTCATAGCGCTAGTAAAAGCGCCCGAGCGTTGGGACGAAGGCTGTTTGAAGCATAGATGAAACCAGCTGGCCGTCTTCGTCACACGAAGAGCGCATAATGATAAGATCACACCGCGTGCAAGGCCTGTCATCGATGGCTCCTCAAGCAGAAAAGGAAACGCGCGCCCGTCTTTCGTCTGGGGAAGGAACATGAAGGGCGCCTTTTGGGCGTCGCTCTCGCGGTAACTCAACTTTGGTAATACGGGGGTGGTCGCAGAAGCTGGCGCGCGCACTATCTCGAGAAGCCATTAGTAGACGGTTCATATACCTTCTGTGCTTTACCCCGCTTCGCGTTGCGACGACAGAGAGCCCGAAACCGCTTTGTTCCTTTGAGCGGCCGCACTCACTTAAACCAGCGTTTTATAGAGTTGCGCGAGATCAGATCCATATGAGTTGGCTGCTGCCTTACTTCGTATAACACTCCAATTGTTTCTGTCGCTCTACGGCGAAACTGTCATTTTCTTTGGTAGTGAATGTTAAGCGGTGTCTCTACCATTATCCCAGCAGAAGCATAGCACTGCAATTATCGCAATAATCAGACGCATCGTGCGTCTATCGAGGATCAAGATGTATCCATGCATAGCATGATGCATTTGGTTGTCATTCGTACACCATCTTTCTCCGTTTGAACATTTGGTTTTGGACAACAGGCTAGCTCTTCAATGAAACGGCAACAAAAGAAGTGAGAGATGAACAGCCAGTACAGAAAAACTTGGAGGACGCTTGAGCTTCGCCTTCAAGGGTACAAATCGATAGCGTAATCAGGCCCCGTGCGTATCGCCTTCTCAACTGCTAGCCTAGCTTCGGTCTTCTGTGCATGCCTCAATCGTGCCGTAAGGAAACGAACGACTCTTTGCACAACATGGGACGTTTCAAACTATCCTAGAATGCCTCCTGCAAGTACAGCGGCGCAGTGCCCACTACGTCGCAATTCATTCTTTTGCGAATCAGCGAAGGGCCCGCTACTCATCTGTAAGGCAACATGCTAACCTGCACAGCTGCTTGCTTTGTTGATGCTTTTGCTGAGGATGATGAGTAAATATGTCTGAGCGCTTTTATAGCGAAAGCTGTTATGAGATCACAACAAGGGCCGTTTATGGCGCCGTAGTTGTCCGCCGCCGCTGCCGGTGTCCGTAACCATTATCTCTCGAAATAAGAAAGAAAATGAAATGGGAAAAAATTACCGAGATGGAACGAGGTTCGAGCCTGGGCCCTCTGCGTAGGAGCTCAGTGTTCTACCTCTGAGCTGTGCCGGTGCTTGAAACTGCTTTGCAAAAAGACCCTATGCAGGGTTCATGTCGGGAAGGAACCACAATAACGAATGTAATGTAGTGTGGTAGAAGAGTAAAACAACAACCAAGCGTCACACAACGTGAATTGTGTAACCAGGCGTCACACAATGCGAATTGCGCAACGAGTGGGTTGTTGAATGCTTCCAACCCAACACAAAGCGCTCTGCGATAATTCTTTATCGTAATCAGCCACAGCATCAACAAAGTGCACATAACGCCTTACAGTCGTTTAGCGGGTACCACGGTTCTCCGCGGAATGACGAAAAATTGCGTAGTGGCTGTTTCCTTAATTCACAAAAATTAGGATGATTTATAGCGTAGTGGGTCCCTCGCAAGTGCACTTCTATTGGTTGCCAAGGGAGCCCATAAGGACCCCATGATTCATTTCCTCAGGGTCTCTATAACGTTTTTCCCACTCTCTCTCTGTTCCTCACGTTAACGTATGTTATAAAGCGTGGTGCGAGAGTTAAATAACGACCAGTGTGAGTTCCCTTTCTGTGTGTCCTGTGGTTTTGCGCTGTTTTTTCTAATCAACGACCGGGCGTCGCACAATGCGAATTGTGTAACTAGTGGGTAATTTAAAGCTTCCAACCCATTACAAGATGCTCAGTCATAATTGTTCATCGTCATCAGCCGTCACACCAAGAAAGTGCAAATAATGCCTTACAGATGGTACCTCGCTTCTCCGCAGAATGACTAGTGATGTAGTGGTGGGTGCTTCCCAACTTCACAAAAATTATGATTTGTGGCCTAGTGGGTACGTTGCTAGTGTAGTTGTATTAGTAGCCACAAGATAGTTATATAATGGGCTCTAGGAATGCCGCTCTTCAAGCTTTCGCTGTGACTGTGCTGCGCTTTCCGCGCAGGCCTGCCGTTTTTTTCTTCTTCGATGATGATGATATCATTAGCATCATCGTGATGATCATCATCTTCTTTGATTATGACAGTGATGACGATTAAGATGCTGATGACCGCACTGAATGGCTATCGCCTTCGAGCCCTCCCTGAAGAACAATGAGATGATCTAAGAGACAATCAAGATGATGATGATGATCTTTGTTGCCATTCGTGATGACGACGACGGAGACTACGTGGACGGCCACTTTTCCCGTTTGGTGAGGCATAGAAGCCTTTCGACCAATTAATGAAATAACATTAACAATCACAACCTGCGTGTAATGTTCTTTTCTGCACACTCGATCGCTTCTTTCTTCTCTCCCTCCGCGTCGCGTCTGTCCCATAGATTCTTTGCACAACATTTAGTTTTTCGACCTCAACGAACTCGCGCGGTTGTTATTCCAATTGCACGGCAAACGTCTGACTATGCGTCTGCCTCCGCTGGCGTAAGACCTTGCTCAAATCGACTAAGCAGACCCACGACTACGACATGCCGACGAGCAGGGAAGGTGGACAAATATGGGAACCGTAATGCGAAGGTTCTTCAGAGGGCTCGGAGAAATTTGCATATAGGTATGTGGAGTATATATATATATATATATATATATATATATATATATATATATATATATATATATATAGATATATTTTTTTTTTCGGTGACGAACAGCGCATATTTTTCGCTCACAACCAAAGACGCCGACACCGACAACGATACCAGAAGTACTGGGAAACTAGCTCTTTAACGCTATGACGTTAGAATACAATTCTGTACGACGCCTTCACATTCCTATCGAAGTTTTTCCGGCCGATGTGCCTTCTCGCTAGGGTAGCTAGATTGGGGAGGTGTGAAAAGCGAGCCATCTTCCCCTTGCCCAGAGGCGTCGCCGTGCTCGATCCCTCTGCTAGGCCGAGAAATAGCCTGACAGTCGGAGGCGCTGCCTACTAGCATGGTGGAGACGGCAGTGTAGGCCGCTTGAAACGGAATCTTGTCAGCTTCGTTGGCGTTCCACGTGGTTCTAAGAGTTCCTTCTATTAGTGTGCTTTGAGAGGAATGGCGTCTGCAAAAAAGAAGAAAACGCAGCGACCGTGCTTTGCGCCGGTGCGTAATTTGGGGTACAGAACATGCGCGAAATGTGTAACTTTTCCATACGGCGACATGCAAACAGATTTGCAGCTTGGGAGCGGGCCATCTCAAGGGCCAAGAGAGCTCTACAGGAGAATTCAGCCGTCCGCCAAAAAAAAAAAAAAAACATTTTGACGCAAGGCAAATGCACTGAACCCGTTCAAGTGCTACAAAGGTTTTTGCGCGTGTGTGTGTCTGTCAAGCACGAGCAAATGGGCTTATTAAACTCTTTGTGGCGCTTTTAAAAACTCGGCAATTCCTTTTTGATCAGTGCATTCATCGGAACGTTTCAATAAACTTGGGGAATTTAAATGCAGAAATTTTGATCTATCTATCTATCTATCTATCTATCTATCTAATCTATCTATCTATCTATCTATCTATCTATCTATCTATCTATCTATCTATCTATCTATCTATCTATCTATCTATCTATCTATCTATCTATCTATCTATCTATCTATCTATCTATCTATCTATCTATCTATCTATCTATCTATCTGTCTGTCTGTCTGTCTGTCTGTCTGTCGTACGATTCAGCCACCCGGCCAACGTTTAAGCACTTGCTGAACGCCCAGCCATCTTAAACTGGTAGCTGCATTCATACTTCTGAACATTGTCGATGAAAAAGCAAATATTTCGCATATCTGAGGCGCAACATCAATACGGAAGTTGAGGTGGTGTGTTAATTTACTAGAACATACATACATAGGTAATTCTAAAGACCCTAGTGTTTCTTACGCTGCGCTGAAAATGCTAGTGTTTCTTAGGCTGCGCTGAAACAGCGCAGAAACGGCCGGCAGAAAAAAAAAATGCCGGCAGAAGACTATCGTCTTTCAACGACATTTGCAGCGTAGCACGCAGATACGTGGCAAATTTTTTTCTTGCTTGATTTTATCTGATTTATTTTATTTTCATTGACTATATAGAGCAACGCACAGATGTTCACCCTGTCTATTACATTGTTAGCTATGTAGCTACAGAGCGCATTCTGCCATCGGGATGCACACGCTGCAAAAATGCCTGCGTCGTGCCCATAGAAAGCACTGCAGGGTAGCTGGAAAGTACAATAACTAGATAACGGGATCTGTTTGGGCTGCTGTACTCATTAAAGTCACTATAAACGACTAGACACAAATAATGTACAATAGGCTGACAGATGTGTTCAGCACAGAGCGCTTGCATTCAAAGATAGTAAGCAGCTTGGTGCAGTCTGTTTCCAGTGTCTTGCAGAAATTGGCTGCGTCGAGGAAGTAAGCTATTGACAAAATCAGTGGTCAAATTCTTTTGCATCACGAGGGTTAATTTTCTTTGGAGAGGCTCAACCAGGCAGAAAACGACAACAAATAAAGAAATTGAACCCATGCACACCTTAAGGGAACAACCACCAGTGTATTACTCCTATATTATGCCAATATAATTGCTCATGATTACATATGAAGCAGAGCACGACGACAGGCACAAAAGGAACGATAGGGACACCGTTGCACTCTCAACTTGTTTATTTCGCAGAAAAACATGGTTAATATACAACAAGCTATGAAACTAAGGGCTGTCTCAATGTCTATACAACTTTGAGGATACTGGTTCCGTGACGTCGCTACCACAAGTGTAATACAAATTCAGCAATAAGTGAACGGCAAGGCACAAATGGACACGGAAACTGGCACTATCAAGGTACATTTAGTAGCACGAGTGATTATAATATATGAAAGATTAGTGCGTGACAATGTTGTTAGAAAACTTGGTCGAAGATGATAACGCTACTACTGCAAAAGGTTTCTTTTACTCTGAATAATGCTAGAGATAACGTGTGAAGATGACGATCATTTTGACTTCACCAAAGAGGTAAACAGTGGTACATACGAAATAACACTTCATCGAAGAATGGTTGCATTATGGATTGTTGAATTATGGCTGGATTATTTGACCGGCTAACTGGCGAAATGTTCGCACTAATGTCGTGATCCTTCAGTGAGACATGAGTGTGTTGTTAATTCGTAAAACTGTTGTTCAGTGTTCACGTTGATAAAGCTCTTTCACCGGCGAAAATCTAACAACGACCGACGCGAGCGCATTGCCACAGAGCACGCTGGCGGGGCCTCCGACCACACTGGCACCATTGCGGGATCGCGAACGGGGCCAGATTGGAGCGGCTGGTTTTCACACCTCCCAGATGTAGCCACCCTACTCTCGCCAAACTTCGCCACCTGGGAAAAGCACTGTGCTACATGTCTGGAAAAAGGTCCATTACTCGACTCTTGCTCGGCGAGATACGACTCGAAGTTCCCTTCGTTGTTCGACTCTTCCGTTGACATTCGAAAAATAAAATGCTTTGCCGGGAAATAAAGTTATCAGAATATATGTAATGAAGTACTAATCCCGCAGCTCTAAGACGTAATCACGCGACCGCTTAACCACTAATACCACGGAGAAGAAGGTGACAGAAGATGAAGGCGTATAAGTTATTACAACAGACCTCCTGATTCTTAGGTAGTAAACAGCATAAAGTTGAAGTAGCCTGTAGGGATTGGTTAAAAAAAAGAAAGAAAAAAATTATTGTAATCCGTGTGAACCGGACACTAGAAAAGAGAACGAGACAACAGCTGAGGCACTCTAGAAAAGTGAAGCCAACTGCTCTCGTATACTAGAGCAAGCAAATTTGTAACGTCCTTGTACTAGAGGACTAACTATTGGATTAGTTGTGTGTCATGTTGAATGCAAAAAGTATTACTAATGAAACAAGTAGAATTAAACTGGACAAACACACAAAGAAGATACAAGGAGCAGCGCTTATTCTTTGTATTTTAAGTGCTCAAGTTTATTCGCCCTTATTATTTTTCTTGTTGTGAATGATCTAGGAAATAGAAGCAGTCTCTTCATTCCAACGATCCTAAGCTATCTGTTGTGGTCGCATAGGATAATTAAGCAGGACAGTTTTAAATGGCACCATCGAGACGTGGGTTCTTTTCCCGCGCCTTGGAAATGCCGGAGATACTAGAAAAGGAGACCATGGCAATGCGGCTTAAAGGATGGAAGAGGGTTCGCACTCATACAATGTTCTTCTTAAATTCTTTTAAGGACATCTTATCCCCAGTTGCTAATGAACTTACTCTCTCAATCACCGCTGAAGAAGTTCTTGCTTAATTAAGCTGTTCAACCGCCTCACATCGTGGCTGTAAACAAAAGGGTCCCTTATTTCTTAACAGCGCCAATACTTCAGACATATAAGAGCCTGTTGCTCACGCCCTGAAAAACACAGGGACTAAAAGGCACTGTCACGGAGACATTGAAGGCCTGTCGCCGCTCTTCGGCCAAAATAAATAACAGGCCTTCAAAGGAAAAAAAATAAAGAACCCCGCATCGTCACAACAAAAAGAGAAACTAATAATCGCCTTAATGATCTGCCTCGTTCCCAACGAAAAGACGAAATAGTTGTAAACGTCTTGCTAATCTTTTTTTCTGTTTATAACCAGCTAAACGAGAAAATGCTGCTGCAAGTGAAGCTTCTGCATTAGATTTCGTTCTTTTCTTTTGCAACGCATTAAAATTCCTTAAGTCGACCTTTTGTTTCTTCACCGCAGTCGACGCGCTCGCTTCCCCCATGGGACTACGGCCTATGCGCCAAGAGCGGCTGGCACGTCATTCATGGAAGCAACCCCTACTACGTACTAGTGGCGTCTAAGCCTCTCACTTCCAAGGAATGAGCACAATCACGGTAGGCGGGCACGTAAGCGTACCAAACCAGAGAGGATGCAACGCATATTGACGCGTTGTATATAAGCGTAAAAGCTCCCTTCGCACAAAACGTGACAATCTTTCTATTACACCCACACTCCTGCTTTCTCCCGCATGTGTGACGTGTTGTTATGAGTGAAGTGCGCGAGTGTGGTGCTTCCGATGGCTGGAGCAGCAAAAACGACGAGGACGACGTACAACGTGCTACTTGCGCGAGCGCGCCGAACATCGGAGCATGGGAAAAAAACGCAAAATAAAAAAATCGCCAAGAGCCACTGCGCCGAAAAGGAAAAAGAAGAAGAGCTGTGCTGGGGGTTCGAAGAACGTGGCTAGGGTGCGGAACGCGAGCTTGTCGGGCGCTTGTACCCGGGCTCTGAAGGCGTCCACCTGGCCGGCGCAAGCCATCACGAGGACCTGGCGACTATTCTACCGGCATGGCTATTGCTGAGGCCCCGGTATGGCGTGGTTGTGGTGCTCGGGCGGGAGACAGCACCACCGATGACTGCATCCACCGGGAGCGGAAGTGAGTCGTCGGGCTGAGGGCCCGAGCTTGGAGACTTCCACCACCGCGTCCTCCTACCTGACTGCTTGTCTGCCCAGACCGTTGGTGAGCCGTACCACTCTTTCCACATGAGGACTATCCTGACGACATTAGCGTGTGGACTTGCACGACACTAAGGCTTATGATAAGTTCCCCTTGTTTAAGGAGCAGTCTATGTATTTGTGATCAGGCTGACGCTTGTTAGCTTATCTTTTGTTGATTCTACTGTTTCCATTTCGTTTATTTTTTGTGTGTTCAAATATATGTTCATTTGTCTGAAAATCAAACGCTCACCTCCGTGTCTTATTCAAGAATAGTAATGCACAGCCGATTCAACTGGCTTTATTAAACGAACCTGTCACAAATTGGCGTCCGCGCGACAGGACGTGAGCGTTTGACACCCAGTTCTCGGTTTTCGTAACGGTAAAAACAAAATGAGCACGCGAGAGTTGATGGCGCTGGCAGAACGCATGGGGTTGGAAGGAGCAGAGTTGCAGGCATGGTTCGACGAGCGAGAAGCGCGAGCGCGCGAGGAACGAGCGGCGGAGAGAGACGCGAAGAAAGAACAGCTGGAGCTAGAGGGCCGCAATTTACAGCTGCGCCTTCAAGTCGCAGAAAAGGAGGGCCATAGCGGAGAAGCAAGCCAGCGACGCTTAGAGATAGAAGAACGGACGCTGCAACTGCGCCTGAGAGTAGCTGAGACCGGTGTCGGGGAGCCTATTGTGGCTGACTCTGGTATCCAACGGAGCGCGTCTGCGGTTGTGAACCCGCATAACTTTATACCAGGTTTTAACGAAGACCGAGATGATCTCGATGCCTACCTGAAGAGATTTGAGAGAGTGGCGACAGGTCAAGAGTGGAACGAGAAAAGTGGGCCACCGCTCTTAGCTTGTGCTTAAGCGGAGAGGCTTTGAAAGTATTTGGACGATTGTCGCCTGACGATTCTCTATCGTACGACAAGGTCAAGTTGGCTTTGCTCCAGCGTTTTCGCTTCACGGCTGAAGGCTACCGGGAGAAGTTCCGGAAGAGCAAGCCTGAAGACGGCGAAACTGGAAGGCAGTATGCCTCAAGACTCCAAAGTTTTTTTGACCGATGGATAGAAATGTCCCATACAGGGAGGGACTTCGATTCTGTCCGTGACTTGATTGTGGCCGAGCAATTCATGGTCAACTGCAACAGTCAGCTGGCGCTCTTCTTACGGGAGAAGAACTGCAAGACTCTGGAAGCCATGGCAGATGCGGCTGATATTTTCATGGAGGCAAAGCGATTGAAGAACTTGTTAACAGTTCGGGATAAGGGTGAAGACACAAGTGTCAAGAGTGAAGGGAGTCCCTCGAGCCCAAGAGCAGAGGTGCAATGTTTTGTTTGTGGCCGTACGGGGCACAAGGCTTCTGACTGTCGTACTAAGCCGAAGCCATTATATTGCACATACTGCCGTAAATCGGGACATGACTTCAAGGGTTGTTTGAAAAGGAAAAACCACGTCGAGGTCAGCTACCTCTTGTTTGCTGTTACCTAAGGACGAGACTAGCCCACAACAACCCACGGACGATGGCGATGACTCAAAACAAGATGATGGTGTCACTGGCACGGTGAAGACGCAACCGCTGGGTAACACACGTCACATGCCCGTGTTACCAGGCGAAGTCAATGGACAAATGGTACGGGTCCTAAGGGACACCGGCAGTAACACTTTGGTTGTACGCCGATCATTAGTACCGGATGAAGCGCTCACTGGCACTACGGCTACTTTGTGGCTGGCTGATGGGAGCACAATTGTAGTCCCTGAGGCTGAGGTGCACATCAGATCTCCCTACTTTTCCGGGACGGCCATTGTCAAGTGTATGACATCGCCACTATACGATGTCATAGTAGGGAATGTACCTGGGTCACGTGATGCCAATGACCCTGACGACTGCTGGCAACTTCCTTCTCGAGATGAATTCAGCAAGAGAGAGATTCATTCTGCGGCCGAAGATAACCGACCAAGGTCACTTCTGGTTGGAGTAACAGGCCCCAAGAGCTCGCGGAGATTGACACCAGCTAAATTCCCTGGGCAAATATCTCAGAAGAATTTTCGGGAAGAACAAAAGAAAGACGGGACTCTTGACGTGTGTAGAGCCAGAGTGGGGAAGGAGTTTGTTGGCAAGGGCTCGACAGCCTTTTCTTTTCTCATTAAAAATGGCATTCTTTACCGACAATACTATCTATCCCCTGGCAAAACCTTTCAACAGGCCGTAGTCCCAAAGTCATTGAGAGGTCAAGTGTTACATTTGGCTCATGAGAATGTAATGTCTGGCCATCAGGGCGTCCAAAAAACGATGGATCGCGTTCTTGAAGCCTTTTACTGGCCTGGTGTACAAGAAGATGTCCGCAGGTACGTTAGATCCTGTGACGCTTGTCAAAGGACTTTACCAAAAGGCAAGGTGGGCAAGGTGCCTCTAGGGCGTATGCCATTGATCGACACACCTTTTGAACGTGTAGCCATCGACATCATTGGACCAATAACTCCCACTTCCGCAAAAGGTCATCGATATATTTTGACTCTTGTGGATTTCGCCACGCGCTACCCTGATGCGGTGCCTTTGACAGCGATTGATTCAGCTACAGTTGCTGAGGGACTTGTCGAGATGTTTTCTCGCATTGGCTTCCCACGCGAAGTTTTGTGCGACCAAGCGTCGTGCTTTACGTCAGACCTAATGAAGGAGGTAAATGAACTACTGGCCATCAAACATCTTAGTTGCACCCCATACCATCCTATGTGTAACGGGATGGTAGAGAGGTTTAATGGAACGCTAAAACAAATGCTGCGGAAAATGGTTCAAGAACAGCCAAAATATTGGGACCGCTTGCTAGCACCTCTTCTGTTCGCCTATCGTGAAGCCCCGCAAACAAGCTCCGGATTCTCACCATTCGAACTCATTTATGGTCGACATATTCGAGGACCTCTGAGTATATTGAAAGAACTGTGGACTGAAGAACAAGAAAACGAAGAACTTAAGACGACGTACGGATATGTCCTGGATTTAAGGGAAAGGATCGAGAAGACGTTGGAGCTAGCACGACAAAACTTGAGCCGAGCGCAGAAGTCACAGAAGAGGTACTACGACCGCCGCAGCAAGCAACGCGAACTGAAAGCTGGCGATCGGGCTCTGATCCTGCTTCCCACAAGCAATAACAAGTTGCTGATGCACTGGAAAGGGCCGTTCCCAGTAACAGGGAAGAAAAACGACTATGATTATTGGCTGGACCTAGGGCATTGCAGGAAGCTCTTTCATATCAATATGCTGAAGAAATATGAAGAGCGCCGCCAAGAAGAGCTTCCCCAGACGTCGTCTTTTGTCGTCGTGGAGGAGGAGGAGTCTGAGAAACCATTACCAACCTTCAAAGTTCAAGACAGCTGTGGCATTGACTCCATAAGGCTCGGAGACGGTATCGAGGAGCGTCAGCGGGCAGAAATACGGGATATATTAAATACCTATGAAGACGTATTCTCGGAGATTCCGGGTAAAACAAACCTTGTGGAGTGTCGGTTGCAAATGACCACCCCAGAACCAATTAACACTCCACAATATCCTTTGCCATTCGCTATGAAAGAAGTTGTTGAAAAGGAGGTGCAGGACAGGTTGAAACTTGGCATTATAGAACGTTCTGAGTCACCATACAATTCTCCTCTGGTCCTAGTGAAAAAACCAGACAACAGCTACAGGGCCTGCATAGACTTTCGTCGCATAAACAATGTTCTGGTCTCTGACGCAGAACCAATACCCAGAACCGATCACCTGTTTGCTGAAGTGGGAACAAAAGCATGGTTCTCAAAGTTCGATTTGACCAAAGGATATTGGCAGGTTCCTCTCGAAAAAGAGTCACAGCAAAAGACAGCATTTTCAAGGCAATCCGGTCATTATCATTTCCTTTATATGCCGTTCGGCATCAAGACCGCATCCGCTGTCTTCATTCGTCTGATGAGGAGGCTACTACTCGGAATCCCCAATGTGGTTCATTACATAGACGACGTACTGGTCGCTACCACTACCTGGGAGGAACATCTGACAATTTTAAAACAATTGTTTGCCAGAGTGCGACAAGCAGGACTAAAGATCAAACCACAGAAATGTGAAGTGGCGATGGGCACCGTCACCTTTTTGGGACATCAGTTGGGAGACGGCAACATCCGACCAGTGGAGAGCACAATACAGAAGATTGTCTGCGCTGCTAAGCCTGAGACGAAGAAGCAACTCCGGTCATTCCTTGGGCTGGCTGGCTACTACCGCGACCTGATACCCCGCTATGCCGAAAAAGCACAGCCACTCACCGAGATGACTAGGAAGATGGAGAAAAACAAGACTACGTGGACCAAGGATAGAGAAGAAGCGTTTGAATCGCTCAAGAAGGCGTTGTCTTCCGGACCGATAGTCAAAGTACCTGATCTCAAAAGAGAATTTGTGCTCCGGTCCGACGCCTCAGATTCTTGTATAGGCGCTATTCTCATGCAAGACCATGATGGTATCCTCCACCCTGTGTCGTATGCCAGTCGTCAACTTCAGCCTCGCGAAAAAAGGTACTCCGCAATCGAGCGGGAATGCTTAGCTTTGGTTTGGGCGATCGAGAAGTATCATGTATTTCTCTATGGAACATCATTTATCGTACAAACCGATCACCAGCCCTTGCAGTATCTCTTAAAGGCGAAACACCTGAACAGCAGGGTATTACGGTGGAGCCTTGCATTGCAAGAATATTCATTCCGGGTCGAACACATTAAGGGCTCAGAAAATGTTGGGGCGGATTATATGAGCCGGCTGTGAGCTCGTAGTAGGTCCCTAAACACAAGCCGACTACTGTGTTTGCTTTTTCTTTGTTTGTTAGGGTTGTTCTGTGTATGGACGACATTTAGTGATTTGTCGCGCACTGAAGTGCAGTTTATTTTTTCTCCGAAAAACAAACTCTTTCAAAAGGGGGACTCTTGTTATGAGTGAAGTGCGCGAGTGTGGTGCTTCCGATGGCTGGAGCAGCAAAAACGACGAGGACGACGTACAACATGCTACTTTCGCGAGCGCGCCGAACATCGGAGCATGGGAAAAAACGCAAAAAAAAAATCGCCAAGAGCCACTGCGCCGAAAAGGAAAAAGAAGAAGAGCTGTGCTGGGGGTTCGAAGAACGTGGCTAGGGTGCGGAACGCGAGCTTGTCGGGCGCTTGTACCCGGGCTCTGAAGGCGTCCACCTGGCCGGCGCAAGCCATCACGAGGACCTGGCGACTATTCTACCGGCATGGCTATTGCTGAGGCCCCGGTATGGCGTGGTTGTGGTGCTCGGGCGGGAGACAGCACCACCGATGACTGCATCCACCGGGAGCGGAAGTGAGTCGTCGGGCTGAGGGCCCGAGCTTGGAGACTTCCACCACCGCGTCCTCCTACCTGACTGCTTGTCTGCCCAGACCGTTGGTGAGCCGTACCACTCTTTCCACATGAGGACTATCCTGACGACATTAGCGTGTGGACTTGCACGACACTAAGGCTTATGATAAGTTCCCCTTGTTTAAGGAGCAGTCTATGTATTTGTGGTCAGGCTGACGCTTGTTAGCTTATCTTTTGTTGATTCTACTGTTTCCATTTCGTTTATTTTTTGTGTGTTCAAATATATGTTCATTTGTCTGAAAATCAAACGTTCACCTCCGTGTCTTATTCAAGAATAGTAATGCACAGCCGATTCAACTGGCTTTATTAAACGAACCTGTCACAAACTCACAGAAAAATTGCATCAAAAGAAGCGCACCGTAACTTTGACTTTTCTTGCGCGCAAAACAGCAACGCGCGCTAGCCGCGCCCAGCAATCCGCCGGAAAGTTTCAGGTGACGCTGGGAGCCGCGCCGCCTGTCGGCGGCGACATGAAGTGCGTCACGCTCCGCCGCTCAGTGAGCGCACTACAAACTTCTAGAACACTGTATTGGGAAGCCTATATGCCACAGGTGGTTGACAGTTTATATCTACCCAGGCACGGCGAGAACAGACATTGGTAATTTAAATGCGAAAGCGTTAAAGGGACCGACAACCGCCCAGAGCATGAAATGAGATGACTCCACTGATGGAAAGATTGTCCGTCGCATTGACTCAAACCAACCCTGTTTTTTTTTCGTGAGAGATGGATTTATATTTTTATTTCTTAATTGAAAGTCGCGAAAAATGACCTGTGGCGCCTCTGGCGGCAAAAACATGAACGATCCGATGAACCCGGCCACGTGACCGTTGATTGCTGTACGCGGACGACGATTTTTTGTTAGTATTGAAATATTGTTCGTTTCTTTATATTAAAAGGTAGTACTCCATAAAAATGTACATATAGGCCTTCGTTAGTAGTATGCATTATAGTGGCGCTGCCTTCGCGTGACGTAATGATCCCATGCTCGTCAGCGCGTCTTGAGCAGCTTTTCAGCGTGCTCATGCAACCGTGCACGCAGTTTCCAGGTCGCTAAGATTTTGGAGCAACATAGTTTTGCTACCTACACTTCGTCTCAGAAAGGACGCGCGCTGCTACTCGGCGCGGCCGCGCATATGTGTAGTGATGTTTTCGATGATTTGGCTTGGCTTGCCTCGTGCATCGAGAGAGTAACGACGCCGGGACAAGCTACCCATCACACAGGCGCACGCAACCTTGGACGCATGCGCACAACGCGGTACAAATACAGGGAACTTCCCTGTATTTGTACCGCGTTGTGCGCATGCGTCCAAGGTTGCGTGCGCCTATGTGATGGGTAGCTTGTCCCAGAGTCGTTACTCTCTCGATGCACGAGGCAAGCCAAGCCAAATCATCGGGAAGGTGTATAATGCCACATCATCTCATTGTAACAGCTTGTTATTTTCAAAAATGGTTGAAATAAAAGCTATAAGTAAAGGTGGTTAAGCATAGTTACAGGAACTCCTGCGAAAACAGAAGAGCGATACATAGTTTTCACAAGTCGCGAAAAGGACTGGCGGCATCGCTATCAATTCTCAGCGTTGCTGGAGGAAAAGTGCGTCCGTGTTTAGAGCCTTTCAGATCGAAAAATACTGCTTGCAAAATAACTACGTGCTTTTGGGATTAACTACTGCAGCTACAAACTCTGCGAAGGGTGATCTTTCTGTCGCGCCGTAAAAAAATGGGTCGAAAAAAATCAGTTGTCGGTCCCTTTAAGAAAAACCGACATCAGCAGCGTTGACCTGATGAATGGTAAGAATAAAAATTAGGATCCCAGCAGGAATCGAACCCAAGCATTCTGCGTGGCATTCGGGTATTCTACCACAGAACCAGATCTACAAGCTGGTTTGGAAAAACAGCCTATGCAGGCGTAATGGCGGTGCAACGTCAATTGTGGTTGTGGTGCTAGCTATCTAAATTTATAAGAAAGCAATAAACACTGCATATGTAATCCAACGATACAGGCGTCATATCAGATTAACGTCTGTGGTGCCAGTGTTCGCTCCGCTTTTATAGCAGCCTAATAAACATTACATTTGTATTCCTATGATTCAGCAAGCTACATTGAAGCATTGCTTAACGAAAGTTACGCGTGATACTCGCATGATTGCACCAGAAAGTGCACTTAATTTTGATCATACTGACGCATGTACTCTAACGTGAGCGCTGACGTTACGCCGCACGATAAGCTTGTCGACGTCCCTGGTAAGCCCACAATGTGCACACAGCTAGTGCCTAACGAAAGTTACGTGTGATACTCATATGATTGCACCATAAAGTGCACTTAGTTTCGATAATACTGACGCATGTACTCTAACGTGACGGCTGACGTTACGCCGCACCATAAGTTTGTCGACGTCCCTGGTAAGCCCACTATGTGCACACAGCTAGTGCACTTACAAAAACACGTCGATCCACATCGTAACGCTTGGCTCAAAGCCATAAAATACAGCATAGAAGTACTCGCTGACTGATTCGCATGAAACCGATTCCCACAACGCGTGGGCTCTGCCGAACTTTTTAGTCGCCCGAGTGCCGCAATGACAATGCGAAGGCGCAGCTCGAGTCACGCTTGAGAAGTCACGTGGTATCTTTTGTACTGTTTCAGGATCACGCCGGAATTTTTCGTCCGATTAGGTATATAACGCTTTTCGACTTAGTAACGCGTTGAAAGAGTCCTCCTCGGTGGTACAGCGCAGGGGCGTAGCCAGTGGGGGCACATCGGGCCCGTGCCCCCCCCCCCCCCCCGAAATTTTTTTTTTGCCATGGCATACAGAGCTCAAAATGACACTCGATCACATCTGCCTGCCCGACCCCCACTTCAGATCAAGGAAGTGCCCCCCCCCCGAAAAAAATTTCTGGCTACGCCCCTGGTACAGCGGTTACGGTGCTCTGCTGCTGAGCCGAAAGTCGCCGGTTCGATTCCAGCCACGGCGGTCGCATTTCGATGGAAGAGGTCCGTGTACAGTGCGGTCTCAGTGCACGTTAAAGAACACCAGCTGGTCTAAAACTTCTGGAGAACTCCAAGACGGCGTGCCTCATAATCGTGTCGCGGTTTTGGTACGTCACATCCCAGACATTATTAAGACGAAAACCTTAGATACCTGGGATGGGCGTCAGGCCCGTAGCCAGGAATTTTTTTCGGGGGGGGGGGGGGGGGGGGCACTTGCTGAAAGCCTTGACTATTTGAGAAAAACGCCTATTTTCATTATTTATTTTAGGTAAAACACCATGTATCATAAAAATTGCGACCCCCCCCCCCTGGCTACGGGCCTGATAGGCGTGTTGCGTTCCTTCTTTTGTGTCGTAGTCTCTACTGCGATTTTACCGTTCTTAAAAACGGACTATCGACGTGCTCAGATTGCCAACTTAGTGAACCTATTTCAAACGCGGAAAGTGTCCGTCCGCGGCAGCACGAAGAGGTGCAAAAAATCATCGCGTGAGAACGTCATCATATGACATCACAGATCGCCAAATTTTGTGACGTGATTTTGACATCATCATATGACATCGTACGCTTGGTCAAACGTGGGCCGATCCTGGAGGCAGTGCAAAGCCACAAGGGCTCAATGTTCGCGCTCGCTGGCAATGACACGATGGACCTTCCTCCACGTTATTTGAATATTGACTCGCGAAAAAAACTTTACCCGAGAGAGCTGGGAGGCTGCGCTGCTCGGCTGCTCGGCCATGAAGGGCCAAAGAGCCCTCGTGGCCAGGGCGTATGCCGCCGCGGAAGCCACAAGGGTCCCGGACTAAGGAGCCCTCCTAGAGATTGTAGCTCCTATCTATATCCTGTATCTAGTACAAATAGTGCAAATGGTGGTGGTTTTTCACCACCACCACCGGCGAACAGAACGGGACTGCCGGCGAGCGTGGCTTCTTCATCGGTTGTGTTTCAAAGGTCAGAGCAGGGAAGAGGAGCACAAGGGGTTCGCCGTTCGGGCTTCTTTTAGTCTCCACAGCATTGTCACACCCCAAACACACTCTCTGTCTCTTTGCTTTCTTCAGCGATTTCTTCCTCGATGGCCAGTAAAGAGCCACCGGACTCGTGAGCGCCCTTCACGCGTGTTGTTTACAATACCACGCATGTGTGCGCGCACTCTTACGTCAACGTGCCTAACTAATAGCGATTCATTTGCACACACACACATACGCACACTCACACACACACACACCAATACACACTCACATAAACAGACATAGAGTCCGCGGAGAGAACCAAAATGGGAAGAGATGCAACGGAACCAATCGCGTTTCGAATATTGAGCAGTTTAAGTTCCTCAACAAAATAATAATTGCTCGCGTAATAGCCTAAGCTCGTGTGTCAAAATATGCACCTAGCTGTCTCGTATAAATATGGGGGATGATAACCTCAGGCTTTGAAACTTAATCATATAGTGCAATCTGTTAGACAAGCAGCGTAAGGACGGCTTTACCACGGCGCCGAAATGACACCATTTGACGATTGCCATATGCGGAGTTATAACGAGTGCGCAATCGCAAAACTCCTATTGTGCGTTTTGTTCCCTTGTCATGATACAGAGGCGCGGAAAAAAAAAACAACTCGGTGATCGCCGTGCGGGGGCGATGAGGAAAACGAAGCGTGCCGCGTGGTGCGTGCGGTGGTTCGAGGCAGCGCATGGAAGGACAGTCAATTCTCGGCTGGACGTCTGGTCCGGGGAACTAGACAACGTCGTCTAGGCGCTCTACCGTTCCTGGGCTCCGGCTGGGCGACTGGCCCAGGGACCAGGCGATCCGCTGCTGTTCCGGCTGCCGTTCCTGACAGCTGGACAACCGGTGAACGAGACCTGGACTCCGGCTGGGTGACTGGCCCAGGGACCAGGCGAGTTCCGTGGTTCTGGCTGCCGTCCAGAGTGGCCGCGAGTTTCCTTGCTGTGGGCCGATGTTCCTGCTGCCGTTCCGGGTGGCTGGCGCGACCCCGGTGCGCTGCTGAGACGAACGTGGTGGCCGAGAGCTGCTGCGGAGCTACCAAGCAGCTGCCGATACTCTACTGCTGCTGCTGCGGCAGAAGGCCGTGTCATGACGTGCTGCGACGCACGTTGAGGACGGCAACGAGCCAGACGGCGCACAATCCATGAACGATCGGCGCTGGCGTCCAGCAAGCCACATCGAACACGGCGAGACACTTATAATTTAGAGAGACATTGAATACAGCTAGGACTGCACGTTTCTACTACTTTAAGTGTTATTCGTTAAGCGTTACGTCTTCCTGTAAATATATTCTCGTGTGTGTGTGTGTGTGTGTGTGTGTGTGTGTGTGTGTGTGTGTGTGTGTGTGTGTGTGTGTGTGTGTGTGTGTGTGTGTGTGTGTGTGTGTGTGTGTGTGTGTGTGTGTGTGTGTGTGTGTGTGTGTGTGTGTGCACTCGTGTTTCGATTCAGTTCCTTGCTGAGTGGTCCTGGGCCCAAACCTGACACTAACGTCACAATCTGGCGAGCCTGCCAGGATCTCGCTCGTAAAAACGCCGAAGGAAGTTATCGTCTCTCGAGTGCACATTCACATAACTTATTTTGATCATGGATACAGAAAGATTAGCTGGTGTTGGGGCACAGCAAGGATTGAGTGGAGCAGAATTGCGTAAGTGGGTTGAGGCAGAACAGGCGAGGCAAAGAGATGAACGTGCTGCTGAGCGAGAGGCGAGCAGGGAAGCAGATGAAAGAGCGAAGCAAATCCTTGAGCTGAAGCTAAAGCTTCAAGAAGGAGCTCCGAGGGTAGATGCAACAGCTAACTCTGATTCTATGGCTCAACCGAGTAGCTCCTCTGCAGTACTGAATCCACAAAAATTGCTTCCGCTGTTCGATGAGCGACGTGATGATTTGCACGCATACCTGCAAAGATTTGAACGCGTGGCAACAGGACAAGGCTGGCCACAAGAGAAGTGGGCATTAGCTGTGAGCATGTGCTTGAGTGGTGAAGCGTTAACAGTAATTGGCCGAATGACTGCCACAGATTCTCTAGACTATGAGAAGGTAAAGAAAGCCTTGTTGCAGAGGTTTCGATTCACTGCGCAAGGGTACCAAGAAAAATTTCGCAAGGCACGACCTGAAGATGGAGAAACCGGGAGACAGTTAGCCGCGAGACTCTCAGGGTACTTCGACCACTGGGTCGACATGGCTGACGTGCCCAGAACATTCGATGGCCTTCGAGACCATATGCTCGCCGAACAGTTTCTCCGCTGTTGTCATCCAAAACTAACGATATTTTTGAAAGAACGCGAGTGCAAGTCACTCAACCAGCTAGCTGACGCTACTGATCGCTTCATGGAAGCACAAAACTTATCCAACCTCGGAAAGGGTCCAGACGACTCAAAGGATTTCAAGAGTCCTGATAATGCTCCAAAGAAACCACCGACAAGGTGTATGCTATGCAAGCGTCTGGGACATCAAGCACATGAATGTCGGAACCCAGCTAAAGAAGCGATAAAGTGTAGAGTATGTGGGAAAATTGGCCACAAGAGCGATGAGTGCTGGAGCATGAAAGCACAAAAAGAAAAAAGTTCCGCATGTGCAGTGAACGAGAACCGTTACGGTTTTTCTTCGAGTGACAACACTGGCGGAGAGAAAAAAGGAAAGAAACGTGACCCTCTTAATGCAAGTGTGGATAAAAGGATACCAGTATTTCTGGTGCAAGGAATGCCAGTAGTTGAAGGCGAAGTGTTGGGTAAACCAGTCAGGGTTCTTCGAGATACGGGCAGCAATACTGCAATTATACGAAGAGACCTAGTGCCGAAACAACGGTTGACCGGGAAGAGTAGCAGAGTCTTGCTCATTGATGGTTCCGCCATAGAAGTACCAGAGGCCAATATTTCCGTGAACACCCCATACTTTAAGGGAGAGATAACAGCCCTTTGTATGGACAAGCCGCTCTATGATTTGGTGCTTGGTAACCTACCGGGTGTCAGAGATCCTCACAAGCCGGATCCTAAGTGGAAGCCTCCTACAGTCGACCAGAGGGACAATGCGACTCGAAACTGCAGCGTGGAAGCTGAGGAGTATCCTCACTATGTTTCCGCTACAGTTAAACCTCACGAGAGCAAAATAATGCCATTGTCTGTGCCGAAGATAAAGTGGTGCGACGTAACAAAAGACCAGTTCTCAGAAGAACAGCAGAACGACGAAACATTGAAAGCCGTGTTTGCTAAAGTCGGTAAAGACTTCAAGTTACCGAAAGGCCACGGTTATTCGTTTCTTGAGAGAGGTGGACTTCTCTACCGACAGTACTGTCTTGCGACAGGCAGGACGTTTAGCCAGCTCTTCGTGCCGAAGAGCTTCAGAAGGCATATTCTTGAAGTCGGCCATGAAAGCCTTATGGCAGGGCACCAAGGCATTCGGCGCACGACAGATCGGATCCTAGCAGATTTTTACTGGCCGGATCTGCATGGCGATGTGAAACGGTTCGTCAAGTCCTGCGATAAGTGTCAGCGAACGACACCAAGAGGTAAAATTGGTGTTGCGCCTCTGGGCAACATGCCTGTCATTCGTACGCCTTTTGAACGTGTTGCGGTCGATTTAATCGGTCCGTTCTCACCGAAGTCGGACCGCGGCAACCGTTATATCTTAACTCTTATTGACTTTGCCACCCGATATGCGGATGCCATTGCACTCCCCGCAATCGATGCTGTGCATGTAGCAGAAGGGCTGATTGAGATTTTCTCTCGAGTCGGTTTACCGAAGGAGATCGTAACAGACCAAGGAACAAGTTTCACAGCGGAACTCATGGGGGAGGTGGGCCGTCTTCTTGCCATCAAGTTTCTTCGAACGACCCCCTACCATGCCATGGCGAATGGGCTCGTCGAGAAGTTTAATGGGACGCTGAAGATGATGCTGAAGAGGATGTGCCAGGAAAAACCACGTTCCTGGGACAGGTACCTCGCCCCACTCCTTTTCGCTTACCGAGAGGTGCCGCAAGCGAGCTTGGGCTTCTCGCCTTTTCAGCTAATTTACGGTCGTCACGTGCGAGGACCACTGACGCTACTGAAGGAGCTGTGGAGCAATGAAGACATCGACGGCGAAATTCGCACTACCTATACCTACTTGGTCGACCTTCGAAACCGCCTGGAAGAGACATGCAAGCTTGCGCATGATGAATTGGAAAAAGCACGCGCAAAACAAAAGACTTACTACGACCGCAAAAGCCGTCCTCGGAAGCTAAACGTTGGGGATAAAGTGCTACTTCTTCTCCCGACAGATTCCAACAAACTGCTCATGCAATGGAAAGGTCCATTTGATTCTTGCTTCGTCGGCGTCGACATTGCTTCTGTTCACGATGTCGTCGACGTCTCGGGACCGATCTCTCGCCGATCTCTTCACATCCACCAGAACCCATGATAATCCAGCTCCGAAAGGGCAAAAAAAAAAAAAAAACTTGCACGAACACCCAGAAAACAGGCAGAGTAGTCAGGCTAGGCGGGAAATCACACGGAGGCTTCCACGTTCGCCGAATCACGTGATCGCCGAAGCGCTCTACTATCGGCATACTGGATTTGACTCATTTCGATCCATACAGCGCATGGATCTGGCTCAATTTCGTTTTGAAACGGGATCTGTGAGCACACGTAGCTGTTGGTATTTGACTCATTTCGTTCCGATCTCTCATTTAGAGGAAAGTTGAGAGAATGTACTCGCCAATGGAGCAATATTTGAGCTAGTTTCGGTTTCTGGATTTAGCCCATTTCGAAAAAAAACGCCACATTTGAAGTCGTCGAGCGCAAGAATGAGGTCGACTACGTTCTCGCGATAAATGGAAAAAGAAAAATTTTCCACATCAATATGCTAAAAAAGTACGAGGAACGCGAACCTTTACCATTGCAGCAGGTGTCGGTCATAACCGAAGTCGACCAAGGGCCACCGGAAGCGAACGAGGAAATGTCAAGCGAAGAAAGATCACACGAGATTCCTTATCCTAGCTTATTTCGCACACAGACTGCGGATGATGTGAAATTATCAGGGAATCTGAGTGTTGCACAGCGTTCTGAGGTGCTTGATTTATTCAAAGAATTTGAGATCATCTTTTCGGACCTTCCAGGAAAGACTGACCTAGTAGATTGCACCCTACGCTTGACATCCGATAAACCTATACATGTTCCGCAGTATCCCATCCCACTAGCTCTGCGGGAAAGCGTCGAGAAAGAAGTCCAAGAGATGCTAAAGTTGGGCATAATTGAAAGGTCGCAGTCACCATACCATGCTCCCATCGTAGTTGTCAAGAAACCTGACAACACGATTCGTTTATGCATCGACTTCAGAGAGCTAAATAAGATCCTGATTGCGGATGGTGAACCAATACCGCGTATAGACGTGGTTCTTGCCCTTGCTGGTCAATGCAAATTTTTCTCAAAATTTGACTTCACCAAAGGCTATTGGCAAGTGCCCATGGCTATGGACAGCCGGGAAAAAACGGCCTTTTCCAGTATATCTGGACTATACCATTTTGTGTTCATGCCCTTTCGCATAAAGACAGCTCCGGCTGTTTTCGCACGCCTCATGCGAGCTGTTCTCGGTGATCTAGAAAATGTCTACCACTATTTTCGACGATGTAGTCATTGCTACAAACACGTGGCATGAACACTTGGTCACTCTGCGGCGTGTATTTGACCGAATACAACGCGCCAATTTAACCATCAAGCCAAGTAAGTGTGAGATAGGAGAGCAAACTATCTGTTTTCTTGGCCATCGAATCGGAAATGGTAAAGTTGAACCTCTTCTGAAAACGCTTGATAAGATCCTCGCAACTACAAGGCCAAAGACGAAGAAAGCCCTGCAGTCTTTCCTGGGTCTAACGGGCTATTACAGGAAATTTATTGCAAACTACGCTGAGATCACCAAGCCTTTGACCGACCTCACACGGAAAGGGCAGAGCAATACCATCGCGCGGGGACCGTCTCAGGAAGAAGCTTTTACTATTTTGAAGAAGAAGCTTGGAGATACTCCCATTCTACAAGCACCCAACATGACAAAGGAATTTGTTCTCCGCACTGACGCCTCGACCACTAGTCTTGGCGCCGTACTGCTCCAGCTAGGAGAGGACCAGGTTTTGCATCCTGTTGCCTACGCGAGCCGCAACCTATTGCCTCGAGAAACCCGGTATTCCACCATCGAACGGGAATGTTTGGCGCTTGTCTGGGCGGTGCAAAAATTCCACTTGTATTTGTACGGCAAACAATTTGTCATACAATCCGACCACCAGCCTTTGCAATATTTGCAATCCGCTAAACACCTGAACAATTAAGTTTTGCGATGGAGCCTACTCTTACAAGAGTACTCATTTTCAGTCTCTTACATCAAAGGGTCGGATAATGTCGGAGCAGATTACCTGAGCCGGGTGTAATGGGAATGTATTGCACTATGTTATGTAAAATACTGAAATGCTGTCGATGTACAACTGGACGTTTATTGAATTATCTGGAACTTCGTGACATTTTTTTCCGCCTCTTCGTCACGTCATAAAAGTTGTAAACAACTTTCTTAAACGGGGGGTTGTCATGATACAGAGGCGCGGGAAAAAAAAACAACTCGGTGATCGCCGTGCGGGGGCGATGAGGAAAACGAAGCGTGCCGCGTGGTGCGTGCGGTGGTTCGAGGCAGCGCATGGAAGGACAGTCAGTTCTCGGCTGGACGTCTGGTCCGGGGAACTAGACAACGTCGTCTAGGCGCTCTACCGTTCCTGGGCTCCGGCTGGGCGACTGGCCCAGGGACCAGGCGATCCGCTGCTGTTCCGGCTGCCGTTCCTGACAGCTGGACAACCGGTGAACGAGACCTGGACTCCGGCTGGGTGACTGGCCCAGGGACCAGGCGAGTTCCGTGGTTCTGGCTGCCGTCCAGAGTGGCCGCGAGTTTCCTTGCTGTGGGCCGATGTTCCTGCTGCCGTTCCGGGTGGCTGGCGCGACCCCGGTGCGGTGCTGAGACGAACGTGGTGGCCGAGAGCTGCTGCGGAGCTACCAAGCAGCTGCCGATACTCTACTGCTGCTGCTGCGGCAGAAGGCCGTGTCATGACGTGCTGCGACGCACGTTGAGGACGGCAACGAGCCAGACGGCGCACAATCCATGAACGATCGGCGCTGGCGTCCAGCAAGCCACATCGAACACGGCGAGACACTTATAATTTAGAGAGACATTGAATACAGCTAGGACTGCACGTTTCTACTACTTTAAGTGTTATTCGTTAAGCGTTACGTCTTCCTGTAAATATATTCTCGTGTGTGTGTGTGTGTGTGTGTGTGTGTGTGTGTGTGTGTGTGTGTGTGTGTGTGTGTGTGTGTGTGTGTGTGTGTGTGTGTGTGTGTGTGTGTGTGTGTGTGTGTGTGTGTGTGTGTGTGTGTGTGTGTGTGTGTGTGTGTGTGTGTGTGTGTGTGCACTCGTGTTTCGATTCAGTTCCTTGCTGAGTGGCCCTGGGCCCAAACCTGACACTAACGTCACATCCCTCATCAATGGAAGGCCAACCTGGGTCATCGAGTCATTCGCTCCTCGCATATACTTTGACTGCGGAACTATGTCCCAAAAAGGTATATGCGTTCGATTGGCTACTACCCTGACCTTAATTGCATTCTGTGCCAGCATAGTTACCCGCTGTATGCACACGTATATATGTGACCTTTATCTCTCTGTTACCACCAGACCTGTGACGATGCAGTCAGGACTGCCCCACGTGGCACGGACCTATTCGTTGTTGAGTATGGAAGGCGTTGTGGGTTCGAATCTTGGAAGACGGTTGCGTCGTACCGTGTTCCGAACGTGACCTACCGCCGATGGAGTCGGTGTGAGCGCCCACGCTGTCCTGCGAAGTGGCGGTTGATGGTCCGGGGCCAGAGGAGCGATCCCGTGCCTGCCCGAGGGCTGCTCGCTCGAATGCCGGCCACGCGAGCCGGTAAAGTGTCCGACCGTTGTGTCGACTGCAGCAACGATCGATGTAGTCTGAACTCTGGTCGGGCACAATCGGGGTCGTTGCACCCCTGCAGCAATCGTCGCGTCAGCGCTCGCTTCCCCGCGATGAGCTGTGCGACGGGACCTGCAGGGGGCCAGCCTCCACACCGCTCCTGCTTTTCAGCGGGAATTTTCATTCTCGCGCGCACCGTTTTTTGTCTATGGTTCATGATTAGTTTTATACAATGCTACAAAGACGGGACCGGTTTCCAGCATTTTTTTTTCTTTGTGAGGCACATCATGCACACACACGCACGAACACACACGCGCACGCATAAACACACACGCACACACTTACGTACAACACGCACACGCACAATTTTGCCTCACACATTGAATATCAGGCTTCCAAGACTACCTTAAAGGGGCACTGACACAAAACTTCGCGGCAGAGATAGCCTGCAGGATCGATTCCCGTAAGTATGCGTATATCATCTAGAAAATATCATCAGCGAATATAGCTTGGAAGGCATTTTATATGAATGTCGAAGTTCGCGTGCACAATCCAGAGCTATACGCCGCACCTCGCGACACTGACACCCTTGAAAGTTTAAAGTGACCCGAAGGCGACCCCCCTACTTCTCCGACGTCACCACGCTGAAGCCTATACAACAAGTTATGATGACGTCCCAGTCGCCATTTCTATTTTGCCGCGCTTGCGCCAGCAGACTGCTTTTCGACGGCTGCTTGCGAGTCCGTGGCGAAGGCAACGAGACGGCAGACGACGCTGCCCACGTGCTCACTCTCCGGGCAACGCCTTGAGACCCTTCCGAAATGGACCCTGAACCCAATCCGGCCTTCACTTTTCGATAAACTTCTCAAGTCTACCAATTCGGCCACGGAATGTATCCTGAACACTGTAAGGGCCTTACAAAGGCAGAGGAACGCACACTCTTCCGCATTTGCACTAAAACACTGCTGTGCACGGCAGTTTTTAAAACATTTCGTTCCTGCCTGTATACAGGAAAATGCCCGCACTGTGCGGAGAAGTCTTCGGACATCTTCCACATAATGTGGGCACCTCAGTCAACCCCGAACCTCGCCCCAAAACCAAACACCCCGCGGGAGGACTGGGAGGCAGCCCTGATCGGCTGTGCCGACCTGCAGAGCCAGAAGACCCTGGTCGACCCAGCTCGAAGTCGCGGCGGTCGCCGATGAGCTCCTGTAATGAGGGGTCCGCCTAGTGACTGTGAGGGGTGGCCCCCTCCGGGCTACCTCAAACTTCCTCCCTATATATAATATACCCGTAAAAAGCTTTCCAAGCAAGCCGCAGCGCACGCGTTGAAAGTTCCGTGTTTGGCGACGCTGCGTGCTTTCACGTTCACCGTTCGAAAGGACTTCCTTGATTTCCTTGCGCTGTCTGGGCTGCGGACCGCGTGGAAGCGCAGTTCTGTGTGCCGACGTGGTCGAGCGTTGCACACGCTAGGTGGTGACACTTGCACCCGGCGGCTTGTCATTTCCGGAGCTCTCTGAAACCGAAACTGAGACTAGTGGGTAACGAGGAGCCTGTAATTAATTATATGTCGCGCGCTGCAGCAAACTCTGCGCTGTGTTATGACTAATGGACCCCAGTAACACATTGCAGCAAAAAAAAAATTCGGCAGATCTCAGGTACCGTGGGAATCGATGGTATGCGAAACATGCGCGGGAAAGTTTCTGTGGCGTAATTTTTCACATTGAACAAAACGTGACGGAAGGACGCTAGAGAAATGTGCAAATGGTATACCCACACGCACACATATGTTGAAGAGTCGCACATGTGTCATATAACCAGTTGTTTACAGCTGCGCAACGATGACAACAGCAACATGGGAGGCTGATATGTAGTGCTTATATTCTTCAATATTGGATGGCACGGATTCGAACGGGACAAAGAAGGAACACAGATGCACAGGGCAGGCGCTTCGCGCAGCTAAGATTTCTTCAGAAAAATTTCTCTAGATATATACACGTCCGAGTGGCACGCGCAGACGTCCTGCACGTAGTACGTTACACTCACAGTTAAATTTGTTACAGTTGCGTTTCAGTTGTTATCCTTATACTTGTCCCTTATGACGGACAACACACGCGCGTTTCACGAACTCGTGTACATGTGGGGAAGGGGTTTTTGACAGCTCTTGAACAAGGTCATCATCACCGTGATCAGTGAGCACCTGTAGCTGGACAGGACTTGTTATCGAATCCGTTCGTGATTGCGGCTACGAGGGGTCTAAGCGTAGTGAAGTGCAAGGTATGGTACAGCTGGTGGAAATCGTGGATGCCTCTTACGAAGAAGTCATCTATGATGCCTCCTGTCCTGGACTTGGCACCGAGGTCTAGTGACGCCCTGTTCACATCCAAGCTGTCTTTCAAGCAGTGTAAGAAGCAGGCGTATTTGGGTTTTGATAAAACAATGTTCAAGTCACCGGCAATGATGAGGCGCATGGTACCCTCGGCAGAGTTATTGTAGGAAGCACTAGCCCGATTTTCGCGCAATCCACGTGGTCCACGTTGCGGACCACGGGAACGAGTGGATGGTAGTCGAGCCTCTTCGAGGGCTGTTTCGTCTTCAGCTCCCTCAATTTTATTGCGTCCTCCGCGGTGGTGTAGCGGTTACGGTGCTCGGTTCATGAGCCGAAGGTCGCGGGTTCGATCCCGGCCGCGGTGGTTGCATTTCGATGGAGGCGAAATTATAAAGGCCCGTGTGCTGTGCGATGTCACTGCACGTTAAAGAACACCGATTAAGCGTTGGTTAAAGTTGGTTATCACTTTTTTCTCGTGTCAATGTGTATGTTCGCGGTTTTTGTGTTTGTTGAGACTCTGTATCACCTGTGGCACATACCCGCATAACATGAACTCTGGTATGCGGGTATGTGCCACACGTGACTGAGAAAAAGGTTTTGTTGACGTACGTGACAGGTGCTTTGCGTTATTCATGTCGTGACTAGTGAATCATGTTGTTTCTACACTGATCCCCTGCTATGCCAATTTTTCTATATTACAACCTATGGAGACGACCAGGAGAGCGCCCAGACATAGGCGGCTGATAGATAGATAGATGCGTAGACAGAAACGGCCAAAGTGCCTGAGGTTCGCTAAGAAATGCTTCGCATTTAAAAACGCGTGGCCTAAATTTTTTTGTGTGTACCCATTCAGTACACCACTACAATATTTAGCTTGACATTACTTTACTAGTATCTTAACGCTACCTTAAAACTTAAAAGGGCCCTGCAACAGTTTTTGAGCATGGTGGGAAAACGATGACGATCTGTAGCCGAGGCTCCTGGGAACATGTGAGCCAAATATTATAGCGCAGCACGCGGCCTGAAATTTACAATTAATTCTCAAAGTCAGCTAGAAATCGGTTGCTCTTCTCTCGACAAATGATGCCTTGAACCTAAATTACCACGCCATAAACACGAAGTCCACGGCCATTGGCTGAATTGAGCATCGTGAGCTGCATAGTTATCACGGCCGCCGCGAGATGCCGCGAGATGCCTGCGCGCTCGCTCGCGATTACACTGAAAGTAAGGCGCGCGTTCGAAGAAAATAAAAAAGTAACAGTTTCACCGCAAGGGCGAAGCAATGAATGCGATAGCAGCAAATTGTAGTGTTATACGAAATGAGGCTGACAGCTAACTGTTTTGTATCCGATCTCGCGTAACTACAAAACGCTGGTGTAAGAGAATACGGCCGCTCCAGGGAGAGATGCTCTCCGCACAGTCACTTTATTCGAGACTCCAACAATTCATGCGGCCCCTAGCGGCAGTGGGAAGAAACAGCGCACGGAGGTACAAAACAGTCTGGACGCCATAAGTACCGTATCGGCTGCAGTCGTGGGCGGTAAGATGAAGCCGCCAGTAAAGAAAAAACGGACCGCCAAGCAGTTCTGCTGTGTTCCTCAGTCCGTGTCTGCGAGATGGAAAGATAGCGCTACTTCTTTTTATTCATTTCCTTCCGAGGCGAATCTTCGCATCGGCAAGGCTGGGATGCCGACGATGACCGTTTGCTCGCGGCATTTTGCACGGGATGATTTCTTCTTTCCAGGTGAGACACTAGTGTAAACTTGTGAACTAGCACCTATTACATGACCATTGTATCTAGCGACTTTACATGTCGCTGCGGCGCCTGAAGTATGTCAACAAATGTGGCACTGCGAGGTCTCGGTGCGCCATGTGCATTACACTTGCGATTGAGCTGTACCTTATTTTCTTTGAATGTTAACCGGAATACGAGGACTTGATCTATTGGGCACACATGCGACTATTTGTTGCATGTATCATGCCGCAGTTCGAGCACATGTGCGACCTTTGAATGGTGTCTGCGTTGTTCGCGTCTTCTGCACTACACATGGCGGCAACCCGGAAGGCATCCTATGCACTTTCCAGCACAACGCTCGCGCATCGTGAACGGATGTAGGAAGTCTTGGTGTTTACTACTGGCGTACCAGCAAGTTCGGGGAAGCGATCAATCATCATTGTAACCTTGGCACTTATTGAAAGCGCAGTCTCTTGCATGGCACGGACGAATTCGCAGTGCACTCAAAAAGCTCTCCGCGCACGAGTACGGATTTGTCTTCCAATCACGTACGAATGTGTCCATATGATGCTGGTATTTCACTCAGCCGGTTTAATACAGTAATTGGTGACATGCACGCCACCCTCGCGACGATTTTACTCGCCCTTGCAAGTTAAGGAAAACCAACCGCATCCACTTTTTGCTGGCGTATACCGTATTACAAGTGCAGTATTAGTACCTAAAGTAGCGTTATGTAGATTATTTCGATTTTGCTGACGTCAGCGTCATAAGCATTCATCGTTTTATTGTGTTACAAGCAACTTTAAACTGTGTCTTGCAGATGCTACGTTCGGTGTGCAATGTTTCATAACGCTCCAAACATGACCCTAATTTGCTTGCAAGTGCCCTTTCTTTTTCCTAAAAACATTGTGTTTCTGTTGTGAAAAACTAAATGCAACACACATCGACACATAAAGCTTCAACAATTTATTTTTCAGATGTCCCATGCCAGCGAAGGCGGCTAAAAAACAACGTCGTACCAAGCCAGTGTCGGTGTAATGCAACAGACTCCTTTCATCGGCCCTATTGCTATCCCAAACTGCTGCTGTGCAGCAGCTCTTTGTGCGTCGGACACGATGAATGATGAAGCGCGAACTGCGTTAGAGGAAAGGAAAAAAAACGAGTTCGGAATCGGAGCAGGGTCAGTTACGTTATGCCAGCCTTGCTTCAAAAGCAATGAAGCAGTGAGCTTGCTCTGCGTTACCATGCGCGTCGACGTAACTAGTCACGGGTCACCTACATGTAACAGTGGATCAAGACAGCCGAAATTTGCTTGCACTTCGCGGACAGTCCAGCTGTGCACGAGGACTTCGCTTCAGTGATGGGGTGCTCCCGGAAAACACCGGCGATTCGAACGAGGATCTCGTGTGGGTCCGCAGTCACGCCAGATGTTTGCACACACAACGCGACCACTTCCAGCACACCACTCGCGCTTGCAGGACCACTCGTTCATACTAAAATGAGGTGTTAAGCATCGACAACCCACTCCCCTTCTACAAAACATCGCGAACTGCAGTCACATTGCAAAAAAGTTTATATCTGTGTCAGAGACAGCGGATGCGGGGACCTCCGTGAATCCACCATGCTACACAGTGTGGCCAGACCGTGCCAGACTCCGCAGCGCCCTCTCATGTTGATTTGAGTTGCGAATACGAGCCGCCCGCTGTGATGGCTGTCGAGATAGCGCGCGCGCCAGCGATCGCGACCGCGCGCTTAGATTCAAAGTTCAAAGTTGCTGCTCGCGCGACACTCCCCCCCCCCTGCGTCCTCACGTCTATTAAGGCTCGTTAAAGACGGGCGGGGCATCTCCTGTCTCCTTCGACGGCAGGCCTCCCGAGCGGGGTATGTTATCGCATGCACCCTCCGAGCGACGAGGATGGGCCGGCTCGTTTGATCTCTGCTTCGGCCGCGTTCGTCGCCCCCGCTAGCGTGCTTTTACCTGCGGTAGAACATATCATGCGCGGGGGGATCTTATCAATTTATCAACGGCAACGGCAACAGAAAAAAACCTGTCGAGACTGTCCATATAATTGCTATCGCAATAAAAACACCAGGCCTGCGCGGAGCGCGCAGGACAGTCCCATCGAAAGCTAGAAGGGTGGCCTTTCTAGAGCCCGTTCTAAGCTCTCTTTGTGGTAACAAAACTGCACAGAAAACATCTCGCAGGGATGACGAAACTGTACAGTAAACACCATGTAACCTCTCAAGCACGAGGGCTCATAACTAATTTTAAACACTGCGTTTTACAGTTTTTTTTTTTCGATGACGATATCTTCATGGACAACCTCTACACATTTTAAAGGGGTGTGGCCTGTTCTCCGACGGAGTGCATCTACCGCATATTTCCTCGCACACTACCACAACCCTCAAATGTTGGGTAAGTGTTGTATAATGTATTGGCTGGACGATGTCTAATGTCAGATAACGTGGAATAATGTTGGCTATCCGCAGTTATAGAAATGACGTCATCATTATAAAATTTCGGTGCAACATTTGAGTTGTCTACCTTTTTTTCTTGCGATACCAATTACATGAACACACGAGGCCCTTCCTTGTCGTAGACGTCGTCGTCATGTTCCGTATAAGAGTCAAGTTGAAAGGAAGAGCCACCTGTGAAGGAAGGAGATCCGCCGATGTTGCAGGAGCTGCCATGCTGGTAGGAGCTGGAACGGTTGTGAACTTCGGGCTTTGGCCTATCAGGCACCGGCAGAATCGGTGTATAGACGGTTTCAAGATTGCGATGGCAGGAGCACGTGGTGTACCCCAAGAAACTTCCGCTCACGTCATTTGTTATTCTACAACACCGAAGCGTAAAGCGTTGTTTTAAGTTTTGTCAGAGTAAGAGAATACTCTTTTTCCACTTTCATATAAAAGAAAGGCGCTTATAGTTAAAGACTAACTCTTTCAATGTTGTGTGTAGCTTAGAAGAATATTTAATTCAAATATTTTGCTAGACATAGAAAGAAAAGTGTTGAAACTCTACGGGCTACTCGCCAATTCTGCTAGCCAACGCCAGCGCACGAAACCGGAAGCGGTCCAGGGCCTGTGTTAGTAAACAGCGAAACCGTCAATACCTGGAGTCGCGACCATGCAATCGACTGCGAATAGAAAGAAGAGAAAGAAGAAGAAGATTGGAACGTGTGACCTTCATTACGCTTTCAAAGAGCTCGATGTCCACGCTCTCTCGCGAGGGCACGAAGCGGAGAGGAAACAGTGATGACAACGTGACGGCCGCCGAGCATGGCTTCTTCGGTTGCTTCAAGGTTCAGACGAAGGAGGAGGAGCACTCGGGGCTCGCGCTTGGGGTTTGTCTTGGACTCCACAGCATTACCCACCCCCCAGGCACCCTCTCAGTCTCTGTTTTCTTCAGCGCTTTTTCCTCGATGGCAAATAGTCTCCCAACTCGTGACCGCAGCTCCCGTTTACTCTTGTCTGCTTTCGCACGTTGCTTACTACCAGGCTTCGGTGCGCGCGCTCTTACGTTGTCATTCATTCGCGATTTATTTGCACGCACACACGCACACACACGCACGCACACACACACACACAAACACACAAACACGCGCGCGCGCGCGCGCACACACACACACACAAAGTCCTGAAAGAAGAAAATAGGAAAAAGAGGTACGGCAACGGGACCAATCGTGTATAGGCTACTAATTCTAAATTCTAATTATAATTTAGATTACTAATCGAATTAGACTACTTTTTACTTAGGTAGTTCATCTTTGTTGAAACAGCGCCCACTAGACGACGACGAAGTAAAAGAAGGCACAGGACAGGTAGTTGCTTAAGGTCATATGTAAAATTATGCATCAGGCTTTTTTGTATACACGTGTGTAATTAGCAGCAGGCTTTAAAACTTAAGCATATAGTGCAATCCGTTAGACAAGCAGCGTAAGGACGGCTTCACCACGGGGCACAAATTACACCATTTGACAATTGCCATGTGCGGAGTCATAACGAGTGCGCAATCGCAAAACCCCTATCGTGTGTTTTGTTCCCTGATCAATGGGAGGCCAACCTGGGTCATCGAGTCATTCGTTCCTCGAATATACTTTGACTGCGGAACTATGCCTTCAGCGATGTCCCAAAAAGGTATATGCGTTCGATTAGCTACTACCCTGACCTTAATTGCATTCTGTGCCAGCATAGTTACGCGCTGTATGCAAAGGTATATACGTGACCTTTATCTCTCTGTTACCACCAGACCTGTGACGATGCAGTCAGGACTGCCCCACGTGGCACGGACCTATTCGTTGTTGAGTATGGAAGGCGTTGTGGGTTCGAATCTTGGAAGACGGTTGCGTCGTACCGTGTTCCGAACGTGACCCACCGCCGATGGAGTCGGTGTGAGCGCCCACGCTGTCCTGCGAAGTGGCGGTTGATGGTCCGGGGCCAGAGGAGCGATCCCGTGCCTGCCCGAGGGCTGCTCGCTCGAATGCCGGCCACGCGAGCCGGTAAAGTGTCCGACCGATGTGTCGACTGCAGCAACGATCGATGTAGTCTGAACTCTGGTCGGGCACAACCGGGGTCGTTGCACCTCTGCAGAAATCGTCGCGTCAGCGCTCGCTCCCCCGCGATGAGCTGTGCGACGGGAACTGCAGGGGGCCAGCCTCCACACCGCTCCTGCTTTTCAGCGAGAATTTTTATTCTCGCGCGCACCGCTTTTTGTCTATGGCACATGATTAGTTTTATACAATGCTACAAGGACGGGACTGGTTTCCAGCATTTTTTTTCTTCGTGAGGCACCTCATGCACACACACGCACGAACACACACGCTCACGCATAAACACACACGCACATACTTACGTACAACACGCACACGCACAATTTTGCCTCACACATTGAATATCAGGCTTCCAAGACTACCTTAAAGGGGCACCGACACAAAGTTTCGCGGCAGAGATAGCCTGCAGGATCGATTCCCGTAAGTATGCGTATATCATCTGGAAAATATCATCAGCGAATATAGCTTGGAAGGTATTTTATATGAATGTTGAAGTATGCGTGCGCGATCCAGCGCTATACGCCGAACCTCGCAACGTTGACACCCTTGGAAGTGACCCGAAGGCGACCCCACTACTTCTCCGACGTCACCACGCTGAAGCCTATACAAGAAGTTATGATGACGTCCCAGTCGCCATTTCTATTTTGCCGCGCTTGCGCCAGCAGACTGCTTTTCGACGGCTGCTTGCGAGTCCGTGGCGAAGGCAACGAGACGGCAGACGACGCTGCCCGCGTGCTCACTCTCCGGGCAACGCCTTCAGACCCTTCCGAAATGGATCCCTAACCCAATCCGGCCTTCACTTTTCGATAAATTTCTCAATTCTACCAATTGGGCCACGGAATGTATCCTGAACCCTGTAAGGGCCTTACAAAGGCACAGGAACGCACACTCTTCCGCATTTACACTAAAACACTGCTGTGCACGGCAGTTTTTAAACATTTTGTTCCTGCCTGTATACAGGAAAATGCCCGCACTGTGCGGAGAAGTCTTCGGACATCTTCCACATAATGTGAGCACGTCAGTCAACCCCGAACCTTGCCCCAAAACCAAACACCCCGCGGGAGGACTGGGAGGCAGCCCTGATCGGCTGTGCCGACCTGCAGAGCCAGAAGACCCTGGTGGACCCAGCCCGAAGTCGCGGCGGTCGCCGATGAGCTCCTGTAATGAGGGGTCCGCCTAGTGACTGTGAGGGGCGGCCCCCTCCGGGCTACCTCAAACTTCCTCCTTATATATAATATACCCGTAATAAAGTTTTCCAAGCAAGCCGCAGCGCACGCGTTCAAACTTCGGTGTTTGGCGACGCTGCGTGCTTTCACGTTCACCGTTCGAAAGGACTTCCTTGATTTCCTTGCGCTGTCTGGGCTGCGGACCGCGTAGAAGCGCAGTTCTGTGTGCTGATGTAGGGAGCCTTCATGTGTGCGCGCCCCCTCCGTTGGCGCGCACACATGAAGGCTCCCTATGCTGATGTGGTCGAGCGTTGCACACGCTAGGTGGTGATACTTGCACCCGGCGGCTTGTCATTTCCGCAGCTATCTGAAACCGAAACTGAGACTGGGCGGCAACGAGGAGCCTGTAATTAATTCTATGTCGCGCGCTGCAGCAAACTCTGCGCTGTGTTATGACTAATGGACCCCCAGTAACACATTGCAGCAAAAAAAAATTCGGCAGATCTCAGGTACCGTGGGAATCGATGTTATGCGAAACATGCGCGGGAAAGTTTCTCTGGCGTAATTTTTCACATTGAACAAAACGTGACGGAACGACGCTAGAGTAATGTGCAAATGGTATACCCACACGCACACATATGTTGAAGAGTCGCACATGTGTCATATAACCAGTTGTTTACAGTTGCGCAGCGATGACAACAGCAACATGGGAGGCTGATATGTAGTGCTTATACTCTTCAATATTGGATGGCACGGATTAGAACGGGACAAAGAAGGAACACAGATGCACAGAACAGGCGCTTCGCGCAGCTAAGCTTTCTTCAGAAAAATTTCTCTAGATATATACACATCCGAGTGGCACGCGCAGACGCCCTGCACGTAGTACGTTACACTCACAGTTAAATTTGTTACAGTTGCGTTTCAGTTGTTGTTAAAACATGGCGTTTAGGAGTAGCACTTAATTGTTCATAAAACAGGGGAACAGTTACGACAAGTTACGTGCTAATGGCGGAACCAGCCTAAGCTCCGAGACAACCAAACGTCTTCTTTTCCACCTGAGTGGTACCCTCTGCCTTTCCGAGTAGCACTCATCTTCTTCACTACATTTTCTTCTCCTCCGGAAAAGAGCCATCCTGGCAACTTAGGGGCAGGAGACGACAGAGGGATCGTAATAGGGTTTCAGGCGGTCTATGTGAACAGTCTCACGTCCACGGCGTCGTTGATCAGCGGACTGCGCAAGCGGCTCCACTACGTAATTCACAGGTGATGTTTGTTTGACCACACGGTAAGGGCCGTGATACTTGGAGAGAAGTTTCGTTGACAGACCAGGGCTGGTTGAAGGGATCCAAAGCCATACAAATAGATCAGGGGCATAGGATGCTGGATGCGTCGAGCTATCGCGATGGTGTTTCTGGCGTTGCTGGTCAGCAGTAGTGAGGGAGCGGGCAAGCTGGCGACACTCTTCCGCGTATTTAGCAGTTTGTGACACCGTCGTCGACTCAGCCACATCAGGGCGGTAAGGGAGGATGGTCTCTAGCGTGCAGGAGGGCTCGCGTCCGTAAAGGAGGAAGTATGGAGAGAATCCAGTGGTTGTCTGTACTGCAGTATTATGCGCGTACATCACAAAAGTGAGAACACGGTCCCAGTTGGAGTGGTCGGAAGCGACGAACATTGACAGCGTATCCCCTAAAGTTCGGTTGAATCGTTCTGTCATGACGTTTGTTTGAGGGTGGTAGGCGGTGGTGGTCCAATGAATGACATGGCATTCCTTTAGAAGTGATTCGACTGCGTCCGACAAAAACACGCGTCCTCGGTCGCTGAGCAGCTCACGCGGTGCATCATGACGTAGAATGATGCGATGCAATAGGAAATAACCGACGTCACTTGCCGATGCAGATGGCAACGGTGAAGTTTCTGCATACCGTGCATACCGCGTAAGGTGATCAATGGCGACGATTATCCAGCGATTTCCAGCAGGTGTGATTGGAAGAGGTCCGTATAGATCTATACCAACACGGTCGAATGGTCTGGCAGGACAAGGCAAGGGCTGTAGTGGAGCTGGAGAACAGGTAGCTAGATTCCTCCGGCGCTGGCAAGCAATACAGGAACGGACGTAGCGGCGAACCAAGCGATACATTCCGCGCCAGTAGAAGCGTTGGGATAGGCGGGTGTAAGTTTTTAACACTCCGGCATGCGCGCAATGTGGGTCGGCGTGAAAGGAGGCGCAGATGTCCGAGCGGAGATGTGTGGGAATAACCAGGAGCCATCGGCGTCCTTCAGGGAAGTAATTGCGTCGGTATAGCAAACCATCCCGGATAACGAAGTGCTGTATTTGACGGCGCATAGCTCTAGGGATGGGTTGCGAGGGAGGCCGACGCAACAAGTTAAGAATTGAAGCAACCCAGGGATCCTTCCGTTGCTCCAGAAACATGTCGTTGACACCAAATGCAGATACGTCGTTTGTAGGCGGAGACGGCGACTCGTCACCAGATGGTAGGAGTGATCGGGACAGAGCATCTGCGTCGGAATGTCTTCGTCCAGATCGGTAAATGACGTGAATGTCGTACTCCTGGAGCCGGAGTGCCCAACGGGCGAGCCGGCCGGAAGGATCTTCTAAAGAGGAAAGCCAACATAATGCATGGTGGTCTGTAACCACGCTAAATGGGCGCCCGTAAAAATAGGGTCGGAATTTGTCTATTGCCCATATTGCTACGTATCAGCGGCATCGCGGCCAAGGAGACGAAGAGAAAGACGCAACAAACAGACTGGCGCATGCTGTTCGCGTCGGTTGTGCTGCTCGCCTATTGCTGTAAACAATACAGGGATACGTATCCCTCTGAGCTGGTGTCTCTTTCCGTAACATATTTGGTGGAGGTGCGTTTTTTTTTTATTTCGAGCGATACTGGTTACGGACACCGGCGGCGGCGGCGGCGGCGGATAACTACGGCGCCAAAAACAGCCACTGAAGTGATCTCATAACAGCTTTCGCTGTAAAAAAAACAAAAGAAGAAAAAAATTCCACGATGGAACGAGGTTCGAACCTCGGCCCTCTGCGTGGGAGCCCAGTACTCAACCTCTGAGCCATACCGGTGCTTGAAACTGCTTTGCAAAAAGACCCTATACAGGCTTCATGTCGGGAAGGAACCACATTAGCATATGCAATATAGCGTGGTAGAAGAGTAAAATAAGCACCAAGCGTCGCACAACGCGAATTCTGTAATCAGGCATCGTACAATACGAATTGCGCAACGAGTAGGTTGTTGAATGCTTCCAACCCATTACAAAGGGCTCCGCCATAATTCTTCATCGTCATCAGGCACAGCATCAACACAGTGCGCATAATGCCTTACATGCGTTTAGCAGGTACCACGGCTCTCCGTAGAACGACGAAAAATGGCATAGTGCCTGCTTCCGTACTTTACAAAAATTACATTGATTTATAGCGTAGTGGGTTCCTCGCAAGTGCACTTGTATTGGTTGCCAAGGAAGCCCATAAGCGCATGATCCATTTCCTCGGGGTCGCAATAAGGTTCTTCGCCCCCCCCCCCACCCTCTCTCTCCCACGTCAACGTATGTTGTACAGCATGGCGGGAGAGGGAAATAGCGACCGGGCGTCACCCAATGCAAATTGCATAACTAGTGGGCCGTTTTAAAGCTTAAAACCCATTACAAAGGGCTGAACCATAATTCTTCATCGTCATCAGTCGTCGCGTCAAGAAAGTGCCCATAATGCCTTACAGACGTGTAGCTGGTACCTCGCTTCTCCGCAGAATGACGAATAATGGCTTAGTACGTGCATCGCAACTTCACAAAAATTGTGATTTATAGCGTAGTAGGTACCTTGCCAGTGTGCTTGTATTAGTAGCCCAAGAGAGCGTACAACGGGCTCTAGAAACGCCGCTCCTCCAGCTTTCGCTGTGACTGTGCTGCGGTTTCAGCGCAGGCCTGGCGTTTTTTATTCCAGTAACAGTACGCAAAGGTAAATGTACAGCACGGAACTTTCTTCGATTGATTACTTGCACGACAGTAATGGAACAACGGCTCTGTTATGTCACAGGACCAAAGTACGTTTTTTCATGCGAATAATGTCCGCTGCCTTCCGTCAATCTACTATAACATCGCAACACAAGCGCTCAAGATAATGTAAAGAAAAAAAGGTGTGGCTTCGCGTGAAATTACTACGACATAAATCTAAAGTACGCCGTTTGGATTAATTTTGGCCATCAGGGTTCTTTAACGAGTATCTTAATCTAAGTACACGGGTGTCTTTGTATACATTTCGCCACAAGTTATAATTGCCAAGGCAACTCAGTTTTGCGATTTCCGTCATTCCATTTAAGTTCTGTTTAGGGGACAATTTACGTACCGAAGTGTCAGACGTGACTTGACAGAAATATTTCTCTGCAGTGGGACTAGGACCGTACAGAACTAAAACTCGTCGCGTAACCTATAAACGACAGCCCTGAAGTTACACACCTAAACACAACGCGCAAGTGCATGACAG
>NW_023614770.1:0-26968 GCF_013339695.2 Rhipicephalus sanguineus
GGCTTACCCTCAGCGGCACTGCCTTTGGGCAGGGCTTTTTTGTTGGCGTAGCGGGGAGGTAGTCGGTAGCCACGACGATCCATTTATTTCCGCAAGTCGACGTTGGGAACGGCCCCAGGAGGTCCATCCCGATCTGCTGGAATGGTCGCCGAGGAGCTCGATCGGCTGAAGGAAGCCTGCTGGTCTTGTGGGCGGTGTCTTCTGTCGCTGACAGTCTCGGCACGTCCTTACGTAGCGAGTGACGTCGGCGGCAAGGCGCGGCCAGTAGTACTTTTCTTGTACTCGTGCGAGCGTTCGGGAAAGTCCGAGGTGTCCAGCCGTTGGGTCGTCGTGCAGGGCATGCAAAATTTCTGGTCGCACTCCCGAAGGTACAACGATAAGGTAGCTGGCTCGGGCCGGAGTGAAGTTCTTCTTTACGAGGACGTTGTTTTTCATGGAAAATGATGCCAATCCTCACCTGAATACTTTTGGGACAACGATGGTCCTGCCCTCCAGGTATTCCACTAGACCCTTCAGTTCGGGTCGGCTCGCTGTAGTCCCGTCGCGAAGACTCGGTATTATGGCTCCCATGAAGCTGTCATCATCCTGGTCGTCGGGCGTTGGTGGGTCGACGGGGGCACGAGACAAGCAGTCGGCGTCGGAGTGTTTCCTTCCGGACTTGTACACGACAGTAACGTCAAATCTTGAAGTCTTAGGCTCCAGCGTGCGAGGCGACCTGAAGGGTCCTTCAAGTTAGCTAGCCAACACAAGGCGTGATGGTCGCTCACAACTTTGAAGGGCCTGCCGTAGAGGTAGGGGCTAAACTCTGACGTAGCCCAGATGATGGCGAGGCACTCCTTTTCTGTTGTGGAATAGTTCACCTCTGCTTTAGACAGCGACCGGCTAGCATAACTGATAACCCTTTCCAGTCCGTCCGTCCGCTGCACAAGGACAGCGACGAGTCCTACGCTGCTTGCGTCGGTGCCAATATCCGTATCGGCGTACTTGGTCGAAACGCGCAGGTATCGGAGGTGTCTGCAGGCGTCGTTTCAGTTCATGAAATGCGTCGACTTGCGCTGTTTGCCACCTGAATCGACGTCGAGTCTTCGTGAGCTGCGTTAGTGGCTCGGCGATACGTGAAAAGTCTTTGACAAAGCGTCTGAATAGGCGCACAAGCCGACAAATCGGCGCACGGTCCTTCTTGTCGGTGGGTGCCGGAAAGCGGCGATGGCAGCTGTTTTCTGCGGGTCTGGGAGCCTCCAGTCTTGCTGATCACGTGACCCAAAAAGAAGAGCTCCTCGTACGCGAAGCGGCCTTTTCTGGCTTCAGGGTGAGCCCGGAGTTCTTGATTGCTTGAAGTACGGATTGAAGTCGCTGGAGGTGTTCGTCGAAGTTCGAGGAATACACAACGACGTCGTCCAAGTAAAGCAAGGCAAGTCTGCCACTTCAAGCCAGCTAATACAGTATCCATGACTCGTTGGAAAGTCGCAGGTGCCGAGCAAAGACCGAAAGGCATGACCTTGAACTCGAGCAGGCCGTCCGGTGTTATAAAGGCGGTCTTTTCTCGGTCTCTCTCGTCGACTTCAATTTGCCAGTAGCCGGTCTTGAGGTCCATCGACGAAAAGTAATTCGCGTTGTGGAGTCGATCCAGGGTGTCGTCTATCCGTGGGAGAGGGTACACGTCCTTCTTTGTGATTTTGTTCAGGCGACGATAATCGACGCAGAAACGTAGGGTCCCATCCTTCTTCTTCACTAACACCACGGGAGACGCCCACGGGCTGTTGGGACGGCTGGATGATGTCGTCGTGTAGCATTTCATCGACTTGTTTCTTAACGGCCTCCCGTTCCCGCGTCGAAACCCGGTAGGGACTCTGACGGAGTGGTCGAGCATTTTCTTCTGTTATGATGCGGTGCTTAGCAAGGGGCGTTTGTCGGACCCGCGATGACGACGAGAAACAGTCCCTGTATTCCTGCAGAAGGCGTCGAAACTGTTGCTGTTGGCGAGCGGGAAGACTTGGGTTTACGTCGAAGGGTGGCTCAGGGATCGTCGTCGTAGCTTCGTCAGAATCCGAAAATGCAAACGCATCGCTGACGGCCTAGATTTCTTCGATGTATGCAATCGTCGTGCCCCTGCTCAGGTGTCTGTATTCCTGGCTGAAGTTCGTTAGCATCACGCTTCCTTTTCCTTCATGCAACCGAGCAATGCCCCTTGCGACGCAAATGTCACGATCTAGCAGCAAACGCTGATCGCTCTCGATGACACCTTCGATGTCTTCAGCTTTTCCGGTGCCGACGGAAATAATGACGCTGGAACGCGGCGGAATGGTCACCTGCTCTTCTATCACATTCAATGCATGGTTCCCTGGCGTCACGCGGGGCGGGAGCGCTTTATCTGAGGTTAGTGTTATCGACTCGGACCTCAGGTCGATGACGGCGCCGTGTTCACTTAGGAAGTCCATTCCAAGTATTGCATGCCTGGAGCAGTTTTGTAGGATTACAAAGCTCGCAGGATAAGTCCGGTTATTGATGGTGACTCTCGCCGTGCAGACACAATCGGCGTTATCAGATGGCCTCCAGCGGTGCGGATTTCGGGGCCTTCCCAAGCGGTCTTAACCTTCTTAAGCTTCGCGGCGAACGGTCCACTGATGACAGAATAGTCGGCTCCGGTGTCGACGAGAGCTGTGATGTTGTGGCAGTCGATAAGGACGTCGAGGTCGCTAGTTCGTCGTCTTGCATTGCAGTTAGGTCGTGGCGTCGGGTCACGGCTACGTCGGTTTGTTCCGCTGCTTCCCCGTTGCGTTGTCAGGTCCACTTCGGTCCGCGAGGCTTCGTCGTCAGGGCTCTGTCTGCTTCGCGTCGGGTCTTCAAAGTTTCGTCGTGGCGTCGTCGTCGGCGGCGGAGGATCTTCGATGTTTCGTCGTGCAGCAACCGCACCTCCATCGGTTGCTGCCCTTAGTTTTCCGGATACGGGCTAGGCGACCGGCCCCGGAACGGGCCAGTGTACTGGCGGCGTTGGGGAGAGGCGTAGCGGCCTGGCGACGGCGATCGGGAAGGTCCTCGGGGGGTCCAATGCGCTCCTGCCAGATAGTCGGCGATGTCACGTGGTCGTTCACCCTGCTGTGGACGCGGCGCGTCGATGGCGAACATCCCATCCGTCGATACTGGCAGCGGCGGTAGGTGTGGCCAGCTTCTCCGCAGTGGTAGCAGAGTGGACGATGGTCGGGGGCGCGCCAAACGTCGGTCTTCCTCGGCGTGTATCGCTGGCCGGTTGGCGGGCTATATGGCGTCGGTGGTGGCGGCGGTGGTGCCTGGCGGCGGAACTGCTGGGGCGGCGCGGCGTCATGACGCGGGCGAGGAGGGGGGGCATTGCGTCGGGCTGCAGCAGCATAACTCATTGCTTGAAGCTGCGGCGGTGCCGGCTGAGGAACACCCAGTGACTCTTTGATTTCCTCGCGGACAATGTCTGCGATGGAATCCACTTGAGGCTGCGGCGAAGGTAACAGCTTGCGCAACTCCTCCCGCACGATCGCTCGGATTGTTTCGCGCAAGTCGTCTGTGGCTAGTGAGTGCACTTCGGAATAGGTTGCAGACAGCGGAGAGCGGTTGTACTGTTTCGTCCGCATGTCCAATGTCTTTTCAATAGTCGTAGACTCGGTGAGGAATTCGGCGACCGTCGTGGGCGGGGTTGCGGACAAGTCCCGCGAAAAGTTCTTGTTTGACACCCCGCATGAGCAGGCGAACTTTTTTGTCTTCCGCCATCGCAGCGTCGGCCTGACGGAAAAGTCGAGTCATCTCTTCCGTGAAGATGGTGACGTTTTCGTTTGGCAGCTGCACCCGGGTCTCCAGCAAAGCAGCGGCCTTTTCCTTGCGGGACGATGCTCGCGAAGGGTATTGAGGAACGTCGTCCGAAAGAGGTCCCAGGATTGAAGGCTCGATTCATGGTTCTCGAACCACGTCTTCGCGGCGTCTTCTAAGTAGAAGTAGACGTGGCGCAGCTTCTCTTCAGTGTCCCAGTGGTTGAAGGCGGCGACTCGCTCGTACGTCTCCAGCCAGCTCTCTGGGTCTTCAAAAGACGATCCACGGAAAGTTGGTGGCTCCCTTGGCTGTTGCATTACTACCGTTGTAGGTGGCAGTTGGTCTGTCATCGTCTCGGCGGTAGATGTGACGGTCTTCGGCTGCCTGGCGTTTTCGGGAAGGAGCCCGTACTCTGGTTGTAGTCCCTTCTGCCGGCGGCTGGTTCGAGGATCCGGGTTGACCTTAGAGTCGTCTTCTTCGCGGCTTGGGCTTGGGTCAGCGCTCCGCGGTGGCGTCCGGATCATGAAGCAGCACCTCCACCAGATGTCACGTAGTCGTGACGTCGACGAAGACAGCAGTCGGCGTTTGCAGAATGAAACTGTTTATTTGGGCCGAACTTGTGGCCGGGAAAATGAGAACTAGAACTATAGCAATACACGCTGTACAATGACAGCGGCGAACAGGGCGTCGTCCGTCGATCAACTGACAAGCGGTCACGCGCGTCGGCTTTTATACAGGCGCTATCGAACTTTCCAGCAATATCGCTGGTGGCGGCGTTATCTCTAGACAAAGCTGGAACATTCGCGTGCGGGGCGCAATCTTAACAAACCGATCTACTACAATCGCGACGCTTCTAGAACACCACTTCGCGGACAGCGTCGAGCGTTGATAACCGTCCCTGCCGGTCAAACCCGAATACATCAAAACAAGACAAGAAGTGGGCGTGGCAATATGATTGCTGAGAGAGTGTAAGAGGGAGAGGCCACATCGTCTTGCCCAGCCCCTTACACAGGCCCGAACGCGCTAGCGTGGGCCAGCGCACATGGTTTTGTTCGCCTTACACCATGCTAGGACAGCACACGACAGCCCGGGCCCTTAAAGTGCTCTGCAGGTATCATCATCAAGGCGGTCGAAGAACAAGAGGAAGAACACTTCTCCTTGGCGCGAGCGAGGCCCAGATGGCTATGCTAGGTGGTAGAAAGTGGATGGTCGCCAAGGGACGAACACAGCCCCGATCAAAAGCTGCTTCGCATCTAAAAAAAAACTTCGTTGCCGCCGCAATTTGCTCCGGGAACGCACCGTTGCTAGACCGTCCCATTCGGCGCGTTTCCAATAGGAGAAGTGTAATTTCGTCAACGCTTTAACACACCGTGAGGTGGCGGCTTTAGCCCAAGCCTCACTCATAGCACCCATCTATAACCTAACGAAATAAAGCTATCCGACGCTCTCCTGGCTGTCGCACCGCGTTCCCCGCTCGCCCTGAGGGAATTAACGGCCAGGTTAGAAGGAAGACACGATGCTTTGAAGGAGTCCATATTGAGTATTATGTGCTTGTTGACGGCATGCTTTCGCGGGATTCACCATATGCGGTGTCCAGGTGTATCTTGACAACTACAGCTACCGCAAGGGTTAAATCATGATCATGGGCGTTAGTCCTCGGTACGGAGACGTGCCACTAGGCGTCTCCGTGGGTGTGTCCAGATAAAGCGGTGCTATATCTGCCAAATAACAATAGACATTATGCAAGCTCTCATATACTAATGCACTATAATAAATAAAGTACTTTTGTGACTGCACATTTCAGTTTCGCGTTATACTGATTCCTATGACGGAGGGATCAGCCTCTTTTTTTATTAATAAGTTTTGTCTCTCTGCCTAGACAGGGCACTCGCTATGAATGAACGAAGAAGGGGAGTTTTTTCGACGGCCTCGTTATTCATTATTCTTATTATTATTTAGTTTAGCACCCGGTTCATGGCCAATCCGCAGTAGCGGGTGCATGCCATTAGTAAAAAGGGATCATCATTACCACCTACTGCTAGAACCAGATGTGAGTGACACGAAACGCACATGCAACGCTTATCTACAAATTATCTCTGTAGAATTATCCTTTTTTTCCCATTTCCAAATCCTACTGCCGCTCGATTCGTGGCCGATCCCCCGTGGTGGGTTGAGCCTTTCCTCTAGGAACAACCAACCAACCAACCATGGACACCATAGGATCTACTCTGCTCTACTCTACATGGACAACCAGGGTGACGGTGCCGCCGGTTTCATGGCCAATCTGCCGTAGTGGGTAAGAGCCAAGAATGAAGAGTCCAGCAAGCAAGGATCTACTCTAGTCTACTCTGCATGGACACCAGGGTGACGGTGCCTGCCGCCAACTTCAAGCTTGTCTTCGTAGCCTTCGCCAGCTGCGGCCTCCTCGTGGTCATCATGCTGTTCTTGTCCACGCTGGCGCTGAGCAAGCTGGGCACACTCCCCGGGAGCGGTGACCGCGCGGGCGTACGCTCAGCCGCCAAGGGCCCCTTGGTCGCCGCCCAGATCCAGGACCTCGTCACTCCGGGAGACAGTTTTGCCAACCAGGTGACACCTGCCAACCGCCGGGCGGTCGTGCCTCGCAGCCTCGACCGCGGACGGTTCACTCTACTGCCCGCCAAGCTGTACAGGAACGCGAGCACACCAGTACTTCTGTTCGTACCAGGTATTCTGCATGGTAACAGCAATCCTAGTCGACTCCACAATGGCGGTAATTCAATCTAGTTCGTTGCTGATCGCAAAATAACGTAAAACCAACGGACGAACACACATACTTTCAGCGCTCGACCGTTTGTCTCTGTGAGCCCGTTGTTCTTGCGCAGTTCTTGACGATCTAGTAGACTCGCAGACGAGTGGCGGGTCTTGCAATGAAAACACCGTGGAACAAAGGAACAAGTGTTAGTGGGCAGAACAGAAGTGTACTATTTCGATGTCGTTTTTCAGGTGTGCCTTAGCAGCGTGCTGCAGATTTCAACTATGGACAGCCAACTAGCCCATATCATGGCTCCTGTGACAACTGTGGCGCGAGAACTCTGGGAACTCAGCTGAGAAGAAAGCAGACACACCGAAGATTAATTAGCTCAAGAGAGCGCCTTATGGTCCTGCTGAATGGCTAATACATGCATGTATATGAAGTGCCAAGCTCAGAAAGGACATACACGACATTTGACCTGTTTCTTTATACTGTCCGGCTGCGCCTAAGGTCGGCGCTTGTCAAAACTGTGTGCTAGGTGACGATTATCGCTCGAAAACCAGGGAAGCCGAGCGAAAGCAAACGGGACCCGGAATTCGTGCATACACAGTATTTCAACTTGTCGCACAGCTGCAACTTGCATAAATAGTAAATACGGTCACTGTATTTTCTGACGGATATCTAAAAGAGCACTAAAGGGCGTTGGGCTTGCAGCCACTAGTGTAATAATAATAAATGCTGGGATTTGATGTCCCAACACCACGATATCATTACGAGGGATGTTGTGGAGGAGGGCTCGAAAAATGTCTGCCACCTGGGATTTTTTAACGCGCACGTTAATCTAAGTACGCGGGACCTTCAGGTAAGCACTCGAGCACCACGAATACTAGACTACTTGCCACTAGGATCATTGGCCGTGCATATGTCCCCAATGCCCGCATGCACAAGTGTACAGCTATACAGAAGTAAATCACCTTCTTGACTGCGTCTATTAAGGAATGGGCGCACTTCCGAATTTCGATCATTCTCCGTGTCCGTTCCTGATATCATCAATACCCTAGCGAAAATATGTAATACTATGAACTCTCACTTGAGTGAACTTCAATGACCCAAGAAAATAGTTCACTTAACTGAACGTTCACTAAATTGAACATTCAGTACAATGCACAACAGTATTCGGCACAGCAGATTTCGAGTAAAAAGTGTGAAAGGCAATTTAATGTTGGAAAAAATTTTGTAATTTTTATTTGGTCTGACGCCCTTACCGCGCAAGAAGAGAACAGCTGCTCAGAGAGTCTGCTTTTCTGTGCACTGCCTCTGGCCCAGTTTGTAGCTGTGACACAAAAGCTCGCAACTTTCTAATATATCTTTATATGTCAAGACGCTGAAGGAATTTGAGCTTGTCTGAAAGAGACAGCCACTTCAGTTTTGACGAACTCTAGGAAAGTGGGCGCACGGCGCACAAACTGCGCTGTTGTTACCCAACGCGAATATGACCAAACAATACTGATGAGACAGAAAAAAAAAACCAAAAAATTTGCAGTGCCTTAGCTCGGCTATGACAGGATATACGTAGCGTTCGCTGATTCGTAGTGTTCAGCTAATTATTCGATATACGTAGCGTTCAGCTGAGTATTTTTAGCTTTATCGCTAATAAGGCGGCAATAGGGGCTAGTTGGTACGTCTTCATGCTTGTGATGCGCTGCCCATGGACACTGACCAGAAAAAACGAGGAAAACAGCACAGGGTAATGCGCAATACCCCAGGGGTTGCGCATCACCTTGTGTTGCTTTCCTCGTTTTTTTCTGGTCAGTGTCCACCGGCAGCGCATCACAAGCATGTAGCTTTCTTGGTTGTCAAGATTCTCCGGTTTTCTGCGCAGCTTACCAGCTGGAAAATTCAACGTTGCGGAAACCACATGAGGACTAGAAAGGAACACTTAAACGCTTCTCTGGTTAACTGTTTCTTTCTAGTCCTCGTGTTGTTTGCGCAACGTTAAATGTTCCAGTATGCTACACCAACTCGCCCACATCAAGCTCCTTCTGCGGCTTAGCAGCCTTAGCAGCATTTGTGCTCTCCTTCTCCATGGCTGTATCACAGTGGCAAACATAGGCGTGCGCAGGGTTCCCCATCAGAGGGGGGGGGGGAGGGGCGAAGGTTTAGCGCAGCGCCCCCCTCCTACTAAGTCAATGTACGAGGCAGATTCTGCGCCTCCCCCCAATTAGGTGACTAGGGGGTCAATGTATGGGGCAGATTTTGCGACCCCCCTTAGGTGACTAGGGGGCGCGACCGCCCTCTCCTGCCCCCCCTCCCGTGCGCACGCCTATGCTGACAAACGCCAGCCAGCTGGTCTGAAGCCAGCTAGAAACTGAAGTGTTACGCTCCCAAACACGTTGATGGCAGTCCAATTCCCTACATGGTGGAATGAAACAGTTATGAGGGAGCGTAGCACAATGCGAAAGAAAGAAAGAGAGATAGAGAAAGAAAGAAAGAAAGAAAGAAAGAAAGAAAGAAAGAAAGAAAGAAAGAAAGAAAGAAAGAAAGAAAGAGACGTCATGCACGCACACGCCAACCTTCGCTTGCGCCCATTTTCCCAATAGGGCAAGACTTCCTGATTTTTTGAAACCATAAATTGCAAGCCGCAAACGCTGCGTGTTTCTATTCCCTTGTTGTCCTTTATGACAGGATCACACACTTAAGCTAAGGACACGAAGGTTGTGGATTCGGGCCCCCACTGACGGAAAAGGAGCTTTTTTCAAGCACATTATTTCATTTCAATTTATGTCGTAATTACTAGGCTACACTTAAAACAACAAAGAATGTCCGCCATCTTTTTCTCGGCTGTTTGCTGCACTGCTTGCATCCAACAAAGAAAGGAGCACTTCGGACCATTCGCTTTCTTTCATTCTCGTTGTTGCTTGGCTCGCAAGTGCCCTTACAAGCGCTACGGCGAAAGCCGCCCGAATTGCTACTTTTGCGAACCGCCAAGGACAACGAAATTTCTCTTTCTCCTAAATTATTCATAAATGCGATTGTGTGCTGTTAAATAACTATCTTAAAGTATGAATGAAGGAATGGAATTTTCGAGGGCTCGTTCCTTTGTTTGACACAACCTTACATCCTCAAGGATGTAGTGCGTGCATTTCACTTGCTTTTTATGTTACAGCTTATTGGCATATATGGAGACGGCCTGTATTTGGTACTTGGCAGATAGACGCTGACACTCTAAATATGACCTCCAAGGTGTTCACCGCGCTGCACGTAATGTCGGATCTCTGAGGTCTTTCCTAGGACACACAATGAACCGCAATGTTCTTCGTCCTACGTGCTTTTTTGCGAGCCGTATAACGCCTACAGTAATTTGCGCCTCGCCATCTCAAACGTCCCTTGATACCAGGTTATTGTGACGTCATCCACACGCATTAAAAACGCAGTTCTTTGCATGGCGGCTGCTCCGTGTCTATACGACATTTGGAATTTGGCTCCTCATCGCTGTCGAAAAATGTTCTTGCAGCTAGCCCTTGGAAAGTAGCTAAATGTACTCGTCTGTAGTATACACGCGCAGATGCTATGCGTTCACGTTCCTGCATATCTTTTACGTCGTAGAGGTGCATATTTGTGTAAAGGCAGACAATACCAAGCGAATGCTTATTTTTTAGAATGCCCAACACAAGTGCAACTACTGCTACCCTGCCGGAACGATGGCCCACGCAAGATGCCGCTACCAGCTTTCGAGTACCGGCATGTCAAGACCAAGGCCCGAAAACTTGCTCGGAAATTTGTCTCCCCTCCCCCACCCACATAAACACATAGGTGGAGCCTTATACCGGTATCACACGATGTACTGCTGATTGCGATTAAGCCAGATCAGGATCAAATTTGTCGACCATGGTTGGCTCGTTTCCGCAGCTCGGGTATTAGAGCCAATCAAGGTTAAGGAGTTCTATCCGAATCAGGCCCGGTCGCAATCGAAATTGATCACGTTACGTGTAACGTGATCACGTGTAACGTGATCACGTTAATTGATCACGTGTGGGAGTATTACTCTCCACAAATTCTTTTCGATGTACTGATATATATGTATATTACAACCGTACCCCAGCCCAACTCTAATCAATGGGTACCACCCCCCTCCCCCCACTCCCTTGCTGTCCGGAATCCAGATTACTCGATGAAGCTAGTTTCTATAGTCAGAACACCCCACGTTCACGCTTGATGCATGACCAATAATGGCGGCCACAATCTGTCTCAAAGCAATATCCCCAGTGTGAATGCCCTCACGCATAGAAATTAGTGCCGCATAGACCAGCTGTGAAATTGTGTCCTCATTATCTATATTTTTTTCTGGCAGCCCAGAAGCTACCAAGGCGCCGTACTCTTGTGGAAGGTCTCGCTGGAAACAATGGCGGCGGGGCGCGTCTACAGCGAGCTCCTGGAGCGCGTGTCTCGCCGGTTCAGCGGAGATGGCTTCGTCTTCATCGTGCTCGTGAACACTGGGGACAGCCTGAATCAGCGGCTCAACCTGGGCGAGCTGGACGCGGCGCTGCCGACAGGTGACGTCAACTCGACGGCCTCCGTCATGCTGTACCCGATAGTGGGCGTGCCACCCGTGGCCCTCAGCCAGGGTGTCCAGGACTCGCGATCTGCGGTTCTCTACGAGAAGAATAGGCTACGGGACGTGCTGAAGCAACTTCAGTCAACGCTCACACAGGCATGTTTGGCACAATTACACCGAAGCACTTCACATAGGGGAACAGTTGGGTCGATTATGTACGAGCGAATTACGCTTAACAATAACCACTTGTCATGACAAAAGAGATACCCCAAAATTCTCCGGCTTAACAAGCCAAAACCACGATATGTTTATAACCCGCATGCTGTAGTGCGGAATTCGGGGTTTATTTTGACCACCTGGGCTTCCTTGGCGCGCACGTAACTTAAGTAGACGGTTGTCTGTGTACTTTGCCCAATGAAGATGGTGCCGTCGTAACCAGGAGCGAAACTGCCGTCCACATCTTTCTCGCTAAACTTTCAGTTCAAAAGGTCAGACTGATGGACTGGTTGGCAGTGCATAATTTAGAACGGTAGCGCAAATGCACACGGACGGCAACAGATCAGATTTGTCCAGATGTGTCCCGTCTTGAGCTGTCGCCGTCCGTGTCTTTCTCTCCGCTACCATCCTGAACTTCAAACTTTCCATTTCCTTCATCGGTTAAGATTCTATGGCGGGTTAGGAAAATGGCTGACTCCCCCGTGATCGAGAGTAGATGTACGTATGAAATGGATACCGGCAAAGGAGAGTGGTCAAAGATACTAGCCACAATCTTAAGATGGATATAGTAGAAGTTCGCTAGAGCGCACCCCACCACACACCTCACACTGTACATCATAGTGAACGAAATAAGGGGAATTTGAAGGCTCGTTTTTTTGACATAACGTTTAATGATAACTAACAGACAGTCAAGCCCAGGAAAGTATATATGGGACATTATTCGCAGTGGTTATGACATAGCAACTAACTATTTTGATTGCTTCGTTATTCGCTATGCGTGTTTTCGCCTTCGCCGTGGTGACCAAAATTTGTCAAATGTGTAAATCTATTATTCTGTGTTTGTTAATTTTGTATCTATAACCAATCTTTAAATATATGTGTTAGCTTAAGCCCCTCCCCTGGTCAGTGTACGTTCAGTGTATGTTAAATGAGTAAATAAATAAATAAATAAATAAATAAATAAATCTGACGAAATTTATGTGGACGAATCGAGAACTTGCGGCGGGCGGGGACCGAACCTGCAACCTTCGAATAACGCCTTCGATGCTCTACCAATTGAGCAACGGCGGCGGTGAACCTCGAGTCTTGTTAATCGGGTATATATGCGCATATAAACCGGGGAGCGTTAGTCAGCGAAGCTCGCAGCCATGACTCGCTTCGCCCGCCGTCATCAGCACTGCTCGCCGTCATGGCTACGAGCGGAGCTTACTAAAATTTCTAGGTATAAATGCACATATATACACGATACAGTGTACGCGAGGACGAACGCTGGCGCAGCTCAATTCGTGGAGCATCGAAGGCGGTATTCGAAGGTTGCAGGTCTGGTTCCTGCCGGCGGCAAGTTGTCTATTCATACACTTTAATTTCTTCACTCCTCTATGATACTCACCAGAAATAATATCGCCTATACTTTCCTGGGCTCGACTTTCTGTGGGTTCTCATCAAATCTTGTGTCCCTATGATACTGTCACACGTCCCACCACTGGTAGGCTTCAAGCACATTGTGCACCCAGTTGCGCGGTCGCTTTCGTAGCCCGATAGCAGTGAACATGAACTATCATTACCCTGTTTGCCCCGATGTTGTTACGGTCTTCTGAAGAATGCCTTTCAGAAGCAGTGTGTCCGTGGTACGGAACTTGGTATTGTTCGCAACCTGCTTTTCGGGTAATAAATCACGCTTGACAGTACCTCGATAAAAGTGTGCGCATTAAAACGCTGCTTTTTATGCTCAAAACTTAGAGCAAGCGCCTAAAATAGTTTACGAGGGGCTGTTATAGAAGGATGCTAGTGCGTGTTCCGCGCCGCTCTGCGTATTCTGTGCAGTCCTAGGGTTTGCTTACAAATAAAATCACATACTTTCGAGCGGGAGCAGCAGCCGCTGTCACCTTCGCTAGGCAGCTCTGGTCGCAGTGGCCGTCCAGCGGGCGTGAGGCAATCATCGGCCAACAAGCTGTGCTACGTGTTCTCCTTTGCGCACGTCACGTACAAGTGCTGGGACAGCAATGTGGCCGGCGTCCAGGAGGTGGTGTGTACTGACCAGGAGACCCAGGACCCATCACCGAGACAACGGCGAGCTCGCCTACTACGAAATATGCAACGAGGCACGATTTAACATACTTCGCCTTATAACGGTAGTACTTAATAGCTTCCACAGGAGATTGAATTTGGAGGCTTCTAGACAGTGCCTAAAAACCTTGCGATAGAGTAGGCGTGTTCCACATAATATACTTTGAGGAATGCTATCAGAAATAGCTTTAGTATAGCACAAGCAATAACACGGCTCGAAGCCCCAAACTTAATCGGCATAGGAGCGTGCTGAATCGATCTAGAATCGGTATTGAGAACAACGCTGGTTTTAACTTCCGTAGTCTATCGTCGAAGCAAGATGAACTAAGCGAAAACAAGGAGCACCATTTTACTATGGATGAGCGAGTTATGGAAAGTAGCAGGAGGAGTCAATAGGCGCTTAATCGGCGGTCGACGCATCGAGGACGCTCCCACGTTTTCCACGCTAAACCGTCTATACCAGGGTTCTCGAACACGCGGCCCGCGGGTTCAGAAGGAAGTAACGTCTTGTAGCGTTAGCTACACTGGCCGAGGCGGAGCAGTTTCTCCTGGCAGTTCGAGAGCCGCGTTGCGCATGCGCAACGAGCAGTGATGTCACACGGCGCACGGCTGGCGCACCGGAGCCGGTCTGCGCATTACAGAGGAGTGCTGATAGCCGTGGCAGATGCATTGGCGCCGGCGCGCGCCCAGCTGTGCGCTTTCTTGCGCAGTGGCCATCTGACGCTGCGCCGGAGCCGCTTGATAGCGCCTCTCATTTGCGCGCATACGCAGACGTATCAGTGGGGGTATACATATAGCGGGGAGGTGGAGGAGGAGGAAAAGAAAAACGAAAGGACAGAGAGGTTAGCCATTTGTGAGACCGGCTGGCTGGCGTTCGCCAGTGTGGTATAGCCATGGAGAAGGAGAGCGCAAATGCTACTTAGCGGAGCAGAACAGCTGAGAAGCTTGACAATCAAGAAAGCTAAGAATAATCAGCTGAACATTAGCTAACGCTAGGTATATCCTGGCATAGCCGAGCTAATCTACAGCAAAAAAATTTTGTGACTTTCCTAAATGGCAGATACGCGAATTAGTTACTCCGTACTGCAATTAACAACGCTTTGTTCTGGTAAGCTACCAAGACGGGACTGGTCTCAAGTCGAACGGGCAGCGTACTGCGGAAGCGCGAACGAAGTAAGCAGAAAATACACAGGAGACCTTCCTTCATGATTGCGCAGCACTCTACCCGTTCGATATGAACTAACCAGCCTACAAAAAGGTCTTACTGTTCATTTTTTTTCGTGAGACACCCCACGCGGTCACAATGTGTTGAAGCATAACCGCGGAACAAGATCCTCAACATTTGAGTCATTCTGCAGATCAGTATCAATATGGTGCTCGAAGCCTGCACGTCCAATAACTTTGAGGAATGATCCATATATGTGTTATGGGAAAAGCGTTCTTTCAAACAGCGCCGTTAAGTAATATTTCGTTAACCCTCTCCCTCCCCTCGCTTCTACTTTACTGGCTGTTCTGGCCCTTGCGGGACTAAATTTCGTGACTGCGGCCCGCTAGCTGAGGTGAGCTTGAGACCCCTGGTCTATGCCAATAACGTCACTTCCTCGCCATAACAAAACAAAAATCAGAATGACTCTATGAGTGATTATATTGAGTTTCAAAAACTAGTTGAAAATCCAGCAGCTCCAAGAAAAGTTATTTTGTGTCATTTGCATTTATTTTTTCCTAGCGATGTTTGTGTTACATGAGAGGGATGCAGACGGACGGACGGAGAGATTTCTCGTCGAGTCAATAAGGCAATGCTTACCAATTTGAAGAAGACTTTCTAGGACAAAGTGTAAATCCGGCAGAAGGATTTTACACACCGAGAAAATTTATGCATTGCCCAAATTTAATGTCAAGCTCGCGTTTTGTAGTGGCGGCATGCGCCTTCCGCGAGGTCCTTCCAGACGCTCACTAACGTTGGAAAGAAGACGAAATACGTCATGCCGATGTCACCCCAAAATAGCGTTCTATGGAAGGCGGCAGCCGACAATAAAGCACCACAGTTACGCATCACTTAGTCAGCACCGTAGTGAAATTCTGTGTGAATTTCACAGCGAAGTTGTTTACTCTAGTCAATACTAATTCTTGGGGTTTTACGTCCCAAAACCACCGTATGAACATGAGGGACGCTGTTGTGGAGGGCTCCTAAAATTTCGACCACCTAGGGTTATTTAACGTGCATCTAAATCGAAGTACACGGGCCTCAAGAAATTTCGCCTTGTCTCTGATACCGTTAATGGGGATGGAAATCGCCGGGCGGATTCCAAGGGCTGACGTATCGGCCCCCCGAAGCGCACCACGAAAGCGCGGACAATTTAGAGCTGGTCCTCCTGGTGCGCCAGCGAACGCCGGTTGTGGTCCAAAGACAGAGTCAGAGCCGAGAGTCGATAGCACAAACGAAATATATTCTCAGTTAAGGCAGTACAAACATCACAAACACCTGCACACTCGGCTGGTACCAGTTACAACTTCACAATATAACTCAGATGGTGATAACACAACGGGAACTAAACAGAGAGACCACGCGCTACAAATGCAATCTCATGCATTAAAACTATTCAAGAACAGTTAAAGTCCTGAATATTCAACAGCGTATCCAGTCCACAATTCTTGGACGGTACTTCAATGCTTCTCTTCCAGGAAACATTCACGCAAATTCCAGCGTCGATCGCGTAGTTCGCTCCGTCGACGTAACTTGTCACGGCTCACACGGCGTCGTCATCCGATTCTTCCAGATCGACTGATCGCACAACATCATAAACACGGCTTCTTTGGCTGGCGGAGCCACAATCAACATAACTTCACCATCTCCGGGCCGACTGACTCACTCCGTCCTCGGTGCACGCTTTTATCCCTTCTTTCCCGGGTTGCAGAAGCGTCGGGAGGGTTCTTCGGCGTGCAGTACAGCCAAGGCTAGGGAAAGTTCGAAATTGCTCTCGCGGGTTCTACTCGCGGCGGCGTCGCTCGGCGTTCCATGATGCGTCTGGCTCGAGTAGGTGAGGGGGAGCGCCGCGCCGGCGCCTTTTATTGCTTGTTTTTTCGTTGTTCACGCTTCTTGGGCGAGCGGCCGGCGTCATGCTGTCTCGCTGCCGTTTGAGAGCGGCCGCGCGCGCGCTTTATTGACGCGCTAGTTTGTGCCACGCCTGCATGTAAAAGGCGGCCGCCGCGGCCGAGATTCGATCCCGCGACCTTCGGGTCAGCAACCGAGTACCATAAGAACTAGACCACCGTGGCGGGTACTTCAAGCGAATGCCTTCCCAGGTGAGTACTCTAGTGGGCTCGAGACCGAATAAGCCTTGAAGGCTACAGGTATGGCGAGTGGCAGGGGGAAAGGGAAAGAGTGTGGTGGCGGCGCTTTCCTCGGCGTAGTGTGGTATGCAACCGTATGTCAAAGAACAGTGCGATAAACGGGAGATGGCGAGGCCGTGCAGCGCCCTCACGCCGGAGGAAAAAGGCGAGAGGGTTCAACAGCAGCAACGCGAATAGCACAACGAAAGTGGAGAATGCGGCCAGAGATTCTGAGTCGGAGGAAGAACGTCGCCGTCTGCAGTCGCTCACGCCACAGGAACGCACGAGCAGGCGCCTACACCATAAACGCAACAAACGCGAATTGCAGCTTTGCTGGCAATCCATCCCCATAGAAATGTTGCTTCACCGCGAGCATTTTTTCGCGCTCTTCTCATTGCATACTCTTTTTTTAACACTGTTTTATGACGGCGTCCACGGAAATACGTCAGCAAAATGAACGCCATCAGATGGCAAAGAAAAGAAACTACAAGAAAAAATCGCCGCCATATCCACGAAGTGAATGATGTTAGAGGAGCTTGCTCGGAGATGTTCGGGTAACCCGCGAATCCTCCGTACACATTCCTCTACTGTGATATGTAGACGTGACAACGTTGTTATATATATTAGCCCTCATCGCCGGCCTCCCGGGCTCTCACCGCAGGGTCTTGGCGGCGAGCCTGAGCTGCTGCTGCGTTGCGAGTCCGCCACGCTGCTGCCTTGGCTGGTGTGTTCATGCTGCGGAGCGGCAACGAAGAGTGTTCACTGAGTGAGCTCCCGTCGAAGAGAAAGGAAGTGCGCCAAACGCGAGCGCCAAACGAGAGGCGCGGCCCTCTAGCGGTCATCTATCTAACTAGCGCATGCACCGAGCGTGGTGTGCGCCGCCTTGAGCGGCGGCGCGCCATCTAGTGGTAAGCCTTTAAAGGGCCCCTCACCAGGCCACATAGCAAATTTTAGTTAGACGCTGGAAGTTGTGTGCCGAATGAAGAGCAGCATGCCGCAAGAATTTTTCAAATCGGTTCATTACGAGCTGAGAAAAACAATAATTTATAGCGGCGCGAAACCATGATGCGAGGAGGCGAGTTTCAAACCTTTGCCACTCGCCCCGTATAGCCTTAGCAAGCCAAATCCCTTCCCTGCCCTCTTCACTTGACACATACGCATGAGCACGTCATGCGCATGCATGGTCACGTCCGCATGACGTGCCCGAGCCAGCCCGAGCACGCGAGCGGCGTTGCAGGGCCGCTAGCTTTGTTTTTATGTAGCAGCCGTGGGCGTTTTGTCGGCGTTCTGTGTGGTGTACTGCCTGTTTCTGCGGGACGGGCATGAAAGTTGAGACATTTGTACGGGCACGAGAGTGGCGGTATCGTGAGCCAGTGCCGCATTAACGTTTACTTGGACGCGGTAGAATAAATGAGCATAATGAGTGCTCGAACGCGCCTGAACATTACTTTCGTTTCCAGGGCTGGCGTCTGCTCGATGCGCTAACCGCGGGTACACGAACGCATGGGAAAGGGAGGCACATTAGCCCCGCATCTTGCTGTAATTCACGAAAAAAAAAATGAAAAAGACGCACACATTCCCCTTGTGTCTATTCAAGCAACAAATTACACAAACTACAAATGTAGTGTCAAATAATTATCGCAGTGTCACGTGCTACTGTTGGCGACGTCAGAGCACAGTCGTCTACGTAGAGGAGCGACGTCCCAGCACTACCATCTACGTAGGGCCATTTTGTCATGTACGTCATCCCCTCATTCTCTAAAGCGCGCGCCCGCGAGAGGAAGGGCAAGCAGCGTTCACCTTGAAATTTGACCCATTTCCGCGGCGCGTAGCGTTGCAAATTTTGGCGGACGTGATCGTGAACGCCCAGTGTATGCATTGCACTCGTTAGCTCAAAATTGTCAAACCTGGTGAGGGGCCCTTTAAATGACCGGAGAGTGTACACGCCGCCGACGGACAAGGCGTGAGCATAAGGAACAAGCTCCTAAAAGTTGCGATGAGAGGAATCGAGCCCATGACCTCTCGGTCCGCGACGGTGGCTGGCGGGTGTTTAGCCCACTGAGCTACCGCCAAACACATTACGGAGGCTACATGAACGTGACTTTTATCTTTCACATTTTCCTCTCACAGTGCCCTTGGATGGGTGGACACGTGCTATGAGCGTCCCCTTTATAACGGGGCGGTGATATGTGTGCCACCTGGGCCGAAAAAAAAAGACGCCGTTTCTACGACCGTCCCATTCGGGGCTTTTCCAATAGAAGTGTAAAAAGTTTGTCAACGCTTTCACGCACCACGAGGTGGCGGCTGTAGCTCTGCAATGTTCGCCTGGCTGTCGCACCGCGTTCCCCACTCGCCCTGTGAGAATTAACGGCCAGGCTATAGAGGGAAGACACGACGCGGTTAGCGTTTCTCTTCGCGTTTCACGACGCTTTGGAGTGCATATTGAGCATCAGCGATTATGATGTTCTTGTTGATGCTATCTTTGCGCGGGATTCACCATATGCGGTGTCCACGTATAAGTTAAGAACTTGAGATACCGCAAGTGTTAAATAATGATCATGGGCGTTAATCGTCGGTACGAAGATGTTCCCCCTAGGCGTCATCGTGAGTGCGTCCATGTGAAACGGTGCTATATCTGCCAAGCCACAGTAGACATTGTACAAGCTCTCAAACAGGGTGTTTCAGCTAAAAGCACCAAGTATTAAAAAATGAAACATAGGTGCTACGCATCTCGAATTAGTGCATTATTGTTCTGAGCCATATAGAGCACGTCAGAATATTTTTTCCAATCTGCCAAGCTCGGTAATTAACAAAGATTGCTTAATGAACTTTTTAAAGAGTAACTCTAGACAAAAGCTTTCATTACAAAAGTTGTAGCACTTGTTCAGAAACATCGAATTTTTTAATCTATGTTAAATTAACTCCACTGCTTAATTTTTTTCCGTCCATTTTTAAAGAGCGCGATTTTAAAAAAATAGCACGTGACTGCCGCCAAACGCGCGGCGCTTTTAGTACCCTCAAACGTAAGTTGAACGAATTATCAAAGGCTGCTCCGCGCACGAAGGTCGATTGAGCAGGCTACCGGTGACTGCGATGGACGCTAAATGACGATAGAGGCGTACCATCTAAACAAACACACAAAAATCTACGAAAGAGCGGCCGTCACGTGTGAGTGCATCTTTTATCTCGGTCCTTCATCGCGCTGTCACCCTCACCCTTTCCAATTTGTTTCTTCATTGGTGCAAAAAGAAACAAAAAAAGGCCTACGCTGCATCAAATGCTGCCTACAGTCTCATCTAGCACTTGCCCCGTGGCTGCCGCTTTTTCGTTGAAGAATTTTGTTGTTGTTGTTGTTGAAACGGTATGCTCATTTTGTCCCTTAACGTCCATCGCAGTCCCCGATAAACTGTTCCATCAATCTTCGTGCACGAAGCAGCCTTTGATAATTCGTTCAACTGACATTTGAGGGCACTAAAAGCAACGCGCGCTTGGTGGCAGTCACGTGGTATTTTTTTAAAATTCGCGTTCTTTAAAGAAAGGCCGGAAAAAAATTAAGCGGGGGAGTTATCTCAACACAGATTGAAAAATTCGATGTTTCTGAACAAGCGCTACAACTTTTGTCTCGAAAACTTTTCTCTAGAGTTACTATTTGAAAAGTTAACTCAGCAATCTTTGTTAATTGCCGAGCTTGGCGGATTGGAAAAAATGTTCTCACGTGCTCTATATGGCTCACAACAAACATAGACGCGTAGCGTCTATGTTTAATTTTTTAATACTTGGTGCTTTTTAGCTGAAACACCTACGCGTATAGCAATGCACTATAAACAATCAGCTACTTCCGTGACGACAGGTTTCACTTTCGTGTTATGCTAGTTCCTATGAGGGAGGGATCAGCCATCTTTTTATGTGTAAACGTTCAATTTCTAAATTCCCCCCCCCCCGTCCCCCCCAAAAAGAAACACTGTGCGTCCGCAAGGTAACACGCTGCTTTCCTCAGGGATGCATCGTCTCATACGTAGGTATAAAATGACGTTAGCTATAAAATGCCGCATTGCTGCTCAAGAAAAACAAGACTGCACAGTTGCCGCTGCAAACAACCATGCCATGTAAGCTACAGTGTAGCATAAATTATGGCTAATGCCTGCTGCTGACTAATATGCTAACTAAATGATGACTAATAATGGCTTGCCACGGCTAAATGAGGGGTTATGTAGGCTACAGTGTTGTCATGGGCACTCACTACGGTGAGCGGACCCGCTTCTTTCAAGGGGTCGGGAAATCATTTTTGTAGGTAATTAAGGAAAAACCTTAGTATCCGAGTTCATTTTCCGTATCGATTGCCGCAAAAAGAAAGTCGAATCCGTCAGCAAGAAGAGCTACAGGGATTTGTTGCACGCTTTGAGTGCTTTCTGCGTGTTTTCGTCCAGCGAGTGCGCTGGAAGCTATACAGGGGGGATCACAAAGGGGCACGAATCTACGACAGCGCAGGTCACAAACTTAAGGGCTTGTCTTGAAACGCCTTCGCCGACTTACGGTATGATTCCGGTGTGCGCTGGTGCTGCTGCTGTGTAGTTGTAGCGTACTAATAGAGGGCGGCATCGGCATCTGGCGGCAAGCAGTGTGTGGCGGCAAGCAGTGTGGCAAGCAGCGCATTTGATCCATACGCCGCTCTTAGTTTTTGTCAGCTATCGAAATAGCAGTAATCTGCTCTATGACGAAATATATAGACGTAGGCAGCTCCGCAGAGAGTGAGCACAGGCTTCTGTGCGAAGAGAGGACGTTTGAGGAAGTGGCAACCTCGCGCTCGGCTTGCAAGTTCTCCTTTCCGCGCACGACTGCAGAACAGGTCTCATCTGTTCACAGCAGCGTCTGCTACACGCAGTCTTGTGTTTTTTTTATCAAGCAAGAGGGTTCTTTCAGGGCAGCATTAACAGCTTTAACGACGGAGCAACAATTTTCGTACACCGGCGGCATCCGAAGAACATGGCGATACAGGAAATTTTAGGCTTTACTGGTCTGCTCATGTCACTGAACGCACGTAACGTTTGGTTCGGCCACTGCTCGTGCGCATATAACTACTTTTCTAGCGTTAGCTACACTGGCCGAGCCGGAGCCGTTTCGCGTGCCCGTACAAGAGCGGTGCTGCGCATGCGCGAAGAGCAGTGATGTCACACAGCTGGCGCACCGTAACGGTGGAACACTGTAAGGCTATAAGCCCGTGGCTGCGGACGGGCTGATAGCGTCCCTTTCGCGTGTACAGCGTCGACTGACCGAGTGCGTCCACTGCTGGCACTGCATGAACGCGCAAACTGCACCACGGGCGATTGCGTCCCTCTCCGTCGGGCAAGTCTGTGACGTCACGGAGAGAGTGCGCAGGCCTTCTCTTGTCTAGGTGGTGTTGACCGGGCGCGAGACGCTGCCGTAGAGATGGCAGCGTGTTACTACACTGACCACCGAGACTTCTTTGTGGCAATAGAGAAATGGCGTTAAGCAAAAAAAAAGTATACACGTGTCACGTATTGCGTACACCATATCTGTGTGTCATTGAAGCAACAGCAAGCATGATAATCAAGCTAACCCTAGACAACCAGGAGAGCTAACAATATTCAGCTGAACCTTAGCTCACGCTACGTGTATCCTGGCATAGCCGAGCTAAGCCGCTACCACGGCCGCTACATGTGCCACTACAGTTTTAGGGGCGAAGCTCCTTAAGGCGGCACCCGTTCGTCCCTCGTAGTAGTGCGTAACCAGTCGTAACGCTAGTACCAGATCTTGACCTCCAAGGTGGTGCCGGTGGGAGATTTTTCCTGTGCGTTGTTGAACGATAAAAAATTCGCAGCGTGCGCGTTAACTAAAAGCCGAATTCTTCTGTCTCTCATTCTCCATTAGCAGCCATTGGCATGTCCAGTAGGAACGTTAGTAGAAGTAGAAGTGTAAGTGTTAGCTAAAAGCCGACTTCTTCTGTCTCTCATTCCCATTAGCAGCCATTGTTTACCTCCAAGGTAGTGCCTGGTGAGATTTCTCCTGTGCGTGATTAAAGAATAAAAATTTTGTTCAAAACGCCATTGATTGATGAAATAAACCAACGAAAGACGCCAGATGTTTTCTAAAAGCAAAACGAAAGAACGCCAGATGTTTCTAAAGCAAAACGAAAAGACGCCAGCTGCTTAACGAAAGACGCCAGATGTTTTCTAAAGCAATGGTGTTCTAAACAATGAAAATTCACAGCGTACATGTAAAATTAAAGTCAGCTGCAAGTCGTCATAACTCATCGAACCTTTAGTATAAACGCGCCCGATCTCACGTCGGTGATGAAGTACTGGGCAGAATTCACGGAAGATTCACGGTTTACCGATGAAACTCCGCAGCTTCGCCCACTCATCATCATTCACTCCGTGGATATGCTGTGATTTCTTTTTTTTCATTCAGTCACTCATTCATTGCTATGGCTATCATTGCTTTTTCGGTTGAACCTGCTGCTTGCTTGGTGAGGAATTCGTAGAAGACATTTAAACGGCACCATTCCAGGCGTTCTCATTTTCTTGAGGTCGCTTGGTTAAATAGTGAAAAGTAAACTTAATTTTCTTATCGTAGTAATTTGTTTTGTGTAATTTACGAGGGAAGCTATTTGGATAGGCAGCCGATGTCTGCATTAAGACCAGATCGACAACAGAGGCTTTTCAGGATAACATGAGCGAAGCATTCGCTTACATTGTTGGCTCCATAGACTGGCAGTGCGAACACATCTTTATGTAGCTAATTCGTTCTGCCATAGTGGTCTTACCCCGTGCTCTTTATCCTCTCCCTTTCTTTTCCAAACAATGTTTGCGCACGCTCGGGGGACAGGCGACTATGCAACTATCCCATGCACGTCTACATACTACCACAGAACACGATAGTTCTATACAGTGAGCTAGAACATCGTCCTCTAAACCGTGTCTTTTACAGCAGAGCTATTATGCTCGAGGTTGGCCGTGTGTAGTAGATAGAAAATTATCATCGTCATGAACCGACCAGCGCTATCTTCTTCATTGTTGTCTTCTGCTTGGCTCCCAGATCACGTGCGCCCATTTCTCCGGCGTGGGATGCAATCAAGGAGGTTTAAAAAAAACTTCTGGAGTGGAGGTCCCCTGTACGCGCCCACGCGAGCAGGTGAAGCCTGGGAAACCGGTTGTCAGCCATCTTGCTCCGGGCAAGAGGCAGCGCAGCTTGAGCGCGGACAGCGTAATTGTGAGCTTCCGCGGGGGCGTTTCAGCGTGAGAACTGGATAGTTAGTGTCACTTATTTGGCCGAATTTTTTTGTTGTCCTGCAGGATTGAAGAAGGCAATTTTTTCTACCATAATACATGGGCTGAAGCGTGCCTGATAACACGTAGAATTCGCTTCCAGCATGCCCGAAATGAAGCACATGGAGGAGTTAATAAGTGGTACATAAAATTTTATTCACCCCTGGCTTTTACACAATTTCAAAAAAAAGAAGAATATACAATGTGGCTTATACGTGAATCGATAAAGCAACAAGCCAAAATACTTCAAATGCATCATAATGCACACAATCAGGAAACTAAACCGTATGAAACACGCGTCCTTAAAAAACTAAACACAGCAAAAGAAAAGATACAAAAAAAAAACTAGTTGACCATTTGCTGCTGCACTGGTTTACGCATAATGCAGACAATCACGAAACTAACCATATGAAACACGCACCCTTAAAAAGTAAGCAGATCAAAGAAGAGCTACGAAAAGCAGATTAAGTTGACTATGTTGCTGCAGCTCTTGTTTACACATCTTCTATAATTTTTTTTTTCAAAATAACAGTCCTTAGTGTCAGCCGTTTCTTACTCCGCTCTGGGAGTTTTAAATGCGAGGCATTTCTCTTAGCGAACCTTTGGCACATTCAGCGTTTTTTATCTACGAATCTATCTGCCTAGCCACCTACGCCGAGGTGCTCTCATGATCGCCTCCTTTACTTGGTGCAGACCGAAATCGGCATGGGAGGGTAAGAGGATTGGACGGATATGGCTGTCGTATCATGATATGGATAACGGGAAAATTCTGTCGCGTATGTCGTCAAAACCTTTCCTCCAGACAGGTGTGGCACATAGCCGTTTACCACTGGCCGTGGTGTACGGGTATGCGCCACATGTGATTGACAGTTTATATCTACCCAGAACCGCGAGAACAGACATTGGTACTTTAAATGCGAGAGCGTTAAGAAAAAAACCGACGTCGGCAGCGTTGACCCGACGATTGGAAAGAATAAATATTAAGATCACAGCAGGATCTAACCCAAGCATTCTGCGTGGCAATCAAGTATTCTACCACAAAGGTACGTCGGGTATGTAGACTGGTTCGGAAAAACAGCCGATGCAGCGTAATGTCGGTGCAACGGTGAGAGTGTGGTTGTGGTGCTGGCTATCTAATTTTGCAAGAAAGCATGCACAGTACGTATGTACTACGATCAGGCGTCATATCAGATTAAAGTCTGCGGTTTCCATTGTTGGCTCCTCTTTTATAGTAGTGTAATAACATTACATTTGTATTCCTATGTTCAGCAACGCTATATTGAAGCAGTTGCTCGAGCCAGAGGAATACCTTAACGAAATTACGTATGATATCCACATGGTTGCACCATAGATGTGCACTTAGTTTCGATAATACTGACGTGTGTGTTCTAACGTGAGGTCTGACGTTACGTTGCACCTCAAAAGTTACCGTTTAAAAAACGCCCAGTGTTGGACGTGCCTGGTAAGCCCACGATGTGCACACAGCTACTACACTTACAAAACACACGTTGATCCACCTCGTAACGCTTGGCTCAAAGCCATAAAAATACAGCATAGCAGGACTCGCTGACTGCTTCGCATGAAACAGATTCGCGCAACGCGTGGGATCTGCCGAATTTTCTTCCGGTTGATTTCTTTTGAAATGTGGTGAAGCCTGATTTTACAGCGAAAGCTTTTGTCAAATCACAACGGCTGTGGGATGGTTGTCCGCTGCCGCCGCCGGTGTCCGTAACTACTATCGTGCGAAATAAGAAAATGAAATAAATAAAAATAAACAGGCTCATATGGGATTTGAACCCGGTCCTCTCCATGGCAGTCGAGTATTCTACCACAGAGCCATGCTAGTGAGTGGATCTCCTTTGCAAAAACATCCTTACAGGCGTCATGTTGGGCAAGGAATTGCGTTAAATGTGTAATATAGCGTGTCAGAAGAGTAGAATAACGACCAGGCGTCACATAATGCTAATTGCGCAACGAGTGACGGGTCGTTAATTGCTTCAAATCCATTGCAAAGGCTCAGCCATAATCTTCATCCAGGAACCACAGGCAGCATCAACAAAGTTCACATAATGCCTTACAGATGTGTAGCGGCACCTCGTTTATCCGCAGAAAGACGAATAATGGCATAGTGATTGCTTCCGTACTTCACAAAAATTATGATTTGCGACGTAGTGGGGTACCTTGAAAGTGTACTTGTATTAGTTTCCCCAAGAGAGTTAGAACGGGCTCTAGAAAGGCCGCTCTTCCAGCTTTCGCTATGACTGTGCCGCGCGCAGGCCCGGCGTTTTTTTATGTACAGCTTGTATCTTCGACAAATTGTAAATGTGGTTATCGATTAGATCGCAGTCCAACAAGTGAGACATCCACAACACGTCGCTTGTCACCAAAGGAGCGGAGAAATTCGCCATCTGTGGAACTTCCACGCGGGCTCAAGCGACGAACGACCGACACGTTTTTCTGCCTGGAGCAATATGGCGGTCGTCGGCTTCAGCGGCGGCTCGCCGCCTCCACTCCAGAGTTTATTTGCAACCTCCTTGGATGACAATAGCTCTGATGGCTGAGAGTAAGATACTGAGAGAGAGAGAAATAAGCAAGAGAAAGTGAGAAAAAACTTTCTTGGCGAGAGCAAGCAAGTATAGATAGCATAGTATCCGTATTAGATAGTATAGATAGTATAGTATCAGTATAGTATAGTATAGGATAGTATAGACTTATAGTATAGTATTATAGTATATAGCGGAACTGTCAGAAGAGGCGAAGGGTAAAGAGCCTAGCCAAACCGCAAGGACCAGCTTGGTGGCCACTAGCTCTGCCGTGACCCAGCCTTGCGCGACTTCGTGCAAGCTGCGCTAACTTTGTTGCAATGACTGGGCATTGCTTGTTGTGCGTACGTGTGTGCATATATGGTGTGCGCGTTAGCTTTTCGTCGCCACGGCCGCCACCCTTGCTCAATCACTCAAGGGTTCTACCTTCGCCAAAATTCTATGCCACGGGTTTTGTTCAGCAGTG